>NW_027272465.1:0-250346 GCF_040938485.1 Diadema antillarum
GTGATGTGATGGGGGGGGGGTGGGGATGGGGGCAGAGAGTGAAGGGGGCATACGTAATTGTATGGTTTGCTTGGAGAGAGAAGGTATTTGGAGGATTCTGCTTAGTTCAAAGCTTATTCAGTTTTCAATATGACATAACCACATGTGGTGTATGTGGCTTCTCAAAACAGATTTACAGTGGCATATCCGGGGGGGGGGGGGGGGGGGGGGGGGGGGGTGCACTGGGCATGCACCCCTCTTCATTTTAGGTTAAAAAAAGGAATAAAAAGAAAAAAAATGGGGGGGGGGGGGTGGTTGCCACTTTGATTTTGCAAAGGCGCCTCCCCTTCACGGAATCGCTGGATCCGCCCCTGGACTTACCATTCCAGTCAGCAGAAACCAGGCATTGTTTGAAACACTGCTGTGTGCAGCACGTACGCTACAAAGGATACTCCGCCGTGTCATACTTCTTTCTTTGTTGGTAATATGTGGTATTATTACCTATACGAGGTAGTTTTGTGAGGCAATTGCAGTTGGTATTTTGCAGGGTCGTGGAGGTCAGCAGTCAATGTTCGTTAGTATTTTACTTCTTCCGGGTTTCCCCATTCAATTTACATGTAAACATTCCGATCGACCACGAAGAGAAAATATTTAAGGACGTCGCTGTGTGTCGGTTACACGCACCGCAGAAGAATGCCGATAAATCAACTCATACAAGGTCTACCACTTCCAGCAGCACTACACGTCAAACAATGACTAGTCCACTTGTGCTCAATAACTGCACAGTGACCATCAGTTATTACAACTCTCCAAATTGAAACAGAAGCAAAAATAAAGTGTAAAAGCGTTCAGATGTTTGAAGTTTGCCTGTTACAACTACATATGTATCTTTGAAGTTGGAGTTGCATGATATACATTGATGAACAATTTTTCAATTATTCGACATGTTGGTGAGGATCTACAGGTAGTCAAATGTGGCCGCTTGATCTATATCATTGTGTTTAGCCGTATTCACATATTTTCCTAATTATACCCCCGCCAAACGAAGTTTGAAGGGGGTATATAGGAATCAGCGGACGGTCGGGCGGTCGGGCGGTCGGGCGGTCGGTCCGTTGCAAATCTTGCGTCGCGAACTACTTCCTCAGTTTTCAACCGATTCCCATAAAACTTGGCACAGATGTGTGCCTTGGGTTGTAGATGTGTAAGACGTGTTTTTTGACAGTACCCAAAAGTACGTTGCCATGGTAACGGCATATTATGGGCAAAAATGGGTACAAATCTTGCGTCGCGAACTCCTCCCACAGTTTTTGATCAATTTTTATGAAATTAGGTACAGATGTTCATCTGAATATCTTAATGTGCAAGACACATATTTCCGCAGTGGCAAAAAGTGCGTTGCCATGGTAGCGGCATGTTATTGGTAAAATATAGGGCAAAATGCTTCATGGCAAAACTGCTTCATCAGTGTTCTTCCAATTCTCATGGAATTCATATTGAATGTTTGTCTTAGGATATAGGTCAGCATGACACATTTCTTGACAGTGACAAAAAGTATGTTGCCATGGTAACAGCTCACATATTATGAGCCAAAATGATGGAAAATTTTGTGTTGCAAACTACTTCCTCAGTTTTTGCCCAATTTCCATGAAACTTGGTACAGATGTGTGCCTTTGGTTGTAGATGTGTAAGACGCATTTTTTGACAGTACCCGAAAGTACGTTGCCATGGTAACGGCATATTAATGGCAGAAGATCAAGGAAAGATCTTGCGGATTTAACTACTTCCTCAGTTTTTTGACCAAAGCTTATGAAATGTGGCACACACCTTGATCTTGGTGGGAAGATGTGGAAGACATATTTTTCGGACGTGTTGGAAGCTGCGTTGCCATGGTAACGGCATATAAATGGCAGAAGATCAAGGAAAGATCTTGCGGATTGAACTACTTCCTCTGTATTCGACTGAAGCTCATGAAATGTGGCACACACATTGGTCTTGGTGGGAAGATGTGCAAGACATATTTTTTGGACGTGTAGGAAGCTGCGTTGCCATGGTAACGGCATATTAATGGCGGAAGATCAAGGAAAGATCTTGTGGATTGGACTACTTCCTCAGTTTTTGACAAAAGCTTATGAAATGTGGCACACACAATAGTCTTGGTGGGAAGATGTGCAAGACATATTTTTCGGACGTGTCGGAAGCTGCGTTGCCATGGTAACGGCATTTAAATGGCAGAAGATCAAGGAAAGATCATTCCTAGGGTAAGACTGTCGTCACGGGGCGGGGGTATTAATCACCTTAAGTGATATTTCTAGTTTACCTAGGGTTAGGTAATAATTATGATATTGACTGGCCTTGAGGGAGATGCCAGATAGATATTGCCCGCACTGAAAGAATATTGCCCTCGTCTTCATCTCGGGCAATATTCTTTCAGTTTGGGCAATATTTTCTGGTATCTCCCTCGAGGCCAGTCAATATCATATTAAGTATTCTCACTTATATGAGTGAAGAAACAGACTTGATCAAGACTCGAACCACAACTTCCTGGATCCGCAGTTGAGTGTCCACGTCTATATACTACAGCACCTCCGTAGAGTTGAACCAATATTGTGAGTTGTTCAGTGAGCATGTATCATTAACATGTATCATTTGTGTGCACGCACAACAGTAGTCCCTTGCATTGGTATTTGTGTACCTACAATGATGTAGCTGTGCATATAGTGTGTTAGTATGGTGGAAGCCCCCGGCATTGACCAATAGGGGAATGAAAATTGAAACAAAAATGAACAAAGCAAGTAGAAAATGGCCATTTGTCCTGGAAAAATTATTTTTTATGTAACATTCTCCTAAGTTTGATGGTTGCAAGCAGAAAATTGATTTCTTATGACGGTGAAGTGCTATGTGGAATAGCTTTTAACTAACCATTTTGTGGCAATGATATTAAAGCACTCTTGCATAAAAGTGCACTGAGATTCATGTCCATTTGCTGGATTTTTAGTTTTGCTAACAATTGGCAAATAGTGTCATTTCAAACCAGAAATCACTACTTTAGAGGTTTCGGCGAAAGCATGTATATTTTGACATGTGATAGCATACATACATGTTGTACTGTAGGTCGTAAAACCTGACAGAACACACATGGGAAAGCATGGGCCTAGTTGCTCACACACACAGGGTTCTATGAAGAGGTTGTGCGTGCAAAAGTCATGCACAGGAATCGAGGTTTCCACTCGACTTCCCCGAGAACTGCCGCTTCACGCCGAGTCAAAGTTGCATGCCCCCATGAACAAACGATGGGAAACCCAGGGACCCGGCAATTACCGTCGGCACGTGGTCAGCCCACGCCGTCTTGCTAGCCAGCTGCACATGACCACGACTATCCCATAATTCCACTTGCTGCGCCAGCTTCTAGCCAATCAGGACGTTCCGGAACCCCAGAGGGTGGTCACATGGCGCGGCTGTAGGAGTATGTGTGTGTGTGTGTGGGGGGGGGGGTGCAGTGGTGGTGGATGGGCTATGGAGGGGGAATGGATTGGGATGGAAGGGGTTACCGCTTGTGAGCAGATGTGCAAGCCTTTCTACAAGTTTGTGAAGACATATCTATGCAATGTCAAGGCAGGATTCAAGGTTATGGACATGCCGTCATACCAGGTCATTTTTTTTAATGTAAATCTTGTAAAGATAGCTTCAGGATGGGGCACTAAAGAGGTGGCTCAAGTGTGATGTAGCACCTACTAATTAGGAGGACAGGCCAATAACGGTAATTACATAAAGTGTTAATGAATGTTTGTCAAATTGCAAGAAGGGGTAGGGGTGGGGGAGGGGGAGGGGGAGGGGGAGGGGGAGGGGGAGGGGGAGGGGGTAATGGTCCTGAAGAGACTAAAATAAGTGTGCAAAGGGTGAGTGTGGGAGCAGTGACTCGCAAGTACAGGTTGGTGAGGGGACACTCAGGGATTATCTTGTAAAATGTATGCTAAGACTGAATCATGGAAACTCAGTGTTCATTCAGTTCATTCCAACTTCATCTCGTAGAAATGTTGTGACTATTTGATACAGTGTATGTGCTAAGGGGAAAAGGGACATGACTGTAAGACTCAAGGAAAAGTCATTTGAATGAAGACAGTTGAATTATTGTTTGAAAATATAAATGTAGTGTCTTTTTGTTCTGTACGGTTTGAAATATAAACATTGCATTCTTTTGAATGTTATGCCAGTAAAGGATCTTATTTTGATCTTTCAATTTTGGAAATTGTCCTAGATAAGATATTATTCTGTATTTATTCTGTATCTTTCATTTATGAAATGTTCATAGGTCAGTTTCTTTTGATACTAGAAAGCATTTTTCATTGTGATTGTGAGTGTCGACGAATGGACTTAAATTTGTATTTTCTTCCTATCCTCTTAGAGCACTATACTTCTTGACAAAGTGTATGAAATCAGTGTGTTGTCTTGTTTTGTTTGTTTGGTTTTTTTTTTTTGCATTTACCATTGAGGCATCCATCAATGTGCATCTTTAATTATTGGTCAATACATGTATGTTATGAAATATTCATTTAGAGCCTTATTTCCTTGCTTTTAGTAGAATGATTGTAATGGTACTGATGAGTGATGATGATGATTATGATGATGATAATAAATTTAGTATTGTTAATGATAATCATCAGGCATGTATCTCAAATAGAATAATAATAAGTATTACAGTATTAAAAAGGATAATTATGATGATTAAAGATATAATGAAAAGAAGTAGTTAGACTGTGCAGTGTGCTATATCTCAAGTAAAAAAGCACACATTGTTTGTGTGAGTACTGTATACACCACATAATTTGCAATATTGGACTTGTAAGACACTTATGAGGGTAGTTGAATTTGCAATCAAGAACCGCAGCGACAGAATGTGAAATGATGAAATGAGGAATTAATAATTCATTCATTTTAGAAGAAAAGGCTGTGATTTTCCATCTTGAAGGCATACAGTGCATCTACATTTGGGGGCAATATATTTGTGAATAATTAAATTTGCAGTTAATGGCAATTGGCTTCCACTTGTAAAATTTGTAAAAATATAAATGCTGCTCGTTGTACTGCTTATACAGCATGTCACAAGTAGCCTTTAAATTGCACAATATAGCATGTCACAAGTAGCCTTTAAATTGCACTTTTTTTTTCTGTCATGTAGTAAACGGAAATTGTATTATGTCTAGGTGCTGTCATACATATGTACATGTAAGCTACCTTTTTCATTTGTAAAAGTTATCAATTATGGTTACAATTTAGTTAATGGCATGTGCTTAAAGGACACCCCAGGGAAGTTGTATCAATTCAGAACTGATCTCGAAGCTCATTTTGATGCCAGCCCTCTTTTACTGAAAAGTAGGTCCTTTATGACAGTTTGTGTGTCGTTGAAAAGTTTCCCATCATTCACTGCTTGATGGTTGTGGATTGTTTGCCAAAGAGTTGTTGTTTTATCTTGATAAGTCCAACTGTCATCAATATCTGCATTAAATCTGTGAGAGCTACCGCTGACCGTCAAACAGCTTGAACCACTTCCCTCCGTGAAGTTCCTCGCTGCTGCGTTGGGGAGCATTACCAGTAATATGTTTATTCAGGTACCCCAAAGTGACATGAAAATCGACGATAATTTGCCAGTTCCTGTTTTTCGTCGGCAAGTCCAAGTGGTTAGCTCTTCTGCTCTCGCTCCCCTTTGTTTCCTAGAGCCCCGGCACGACGGAGTCAGACATTTGAAGAATTTCCTGTGCCGAATTGTGGTTGTCAGTCTGTAAAGATGTAAGCTGAGTCCATAGCTCTATTGCTAGACACTCCTGTAAAGACCCACAAAGCCTTCTTTTCCCCCTCAAATAAAAGTTTGACATCAAAAAGCTCTGTTTGTGCAGTGTTGTGTAGTAAAGGATAGTGTGAAAATCTGCAGCGTTGTAGGATGACCCCTGAAATTATCCTTTGAGACTGACCTCTTCGTATGAAAAACATTCACATTTTTTTTTTCTTCTTCACACCCAGTCTCAGCTCTCCTATTGTGGATGCAGTGACCTGCGGCTGCAAGACATTACAGAGAACTCTTCTGAAATTTAGTGGTGTTAAAACATCGTTTAAACATTCTTTTCTCTTTTTTTTTTTGCCAATGATTGGCAGTTTATACAACTAATGTGCAGCTTTGGGTAAAAACTTGATGAAGATTGATAGGAATGAATTGTGACCTTTCAGTACATGAAGTATTTCACATGATCTGTCCATATGATATTTCTGTCTATTCTTGTGCATGGTCAGAACACTCAACGAGAAAATATACAGCAATACAGTTTACATAAGAATACTTCACCTATTTGCTGTAACACGTTGTTGCGATACATTTAACTCCTGAAATGTGAGCCACGTCTCCTCTGATTTAGGGTGATGGCTTTGTTCTAACTTAGCAAATTATGCTAAAAATGCACAACAGGGCACACCACCAAACTGACTGATGAATTGCAGTACAATTGCGGTATGCTATAGCACACTGGAAGTGTCATGGCCACTGAGCTGTCATAGAATAAATTTTCATCACAGAAGTTTGCAATTTTCCAAAAACAACTTTGCTTTTCTGCATTTTTAGCCTACACACTTTTATCAAGAGTTACATGGTTAAAAAAACAGAATAGCTTGAAAATTGCTCTTGTGTTGTGATTTCAGAATAATGTGACAGACAGGTGGCTTTACATGCTGGGACGCAATGAGTTAAAATCAATTCTATTGCGTAATACTCGTTAGATATTATGTCAGGAGAGAGAGCCCGCCATGTGTGCATGCGCAATAGAACCAATATGTCATCGTGCATGCTGAGACTCGGACGGAGGATTTTATCCCTCCGTTTTTTCTGGCATTTTTCTTCGGATTTTGCCTATATAGTGAATGTGTTTTTGAGTATACCACATGCAACTCGTCACAACTGTGATCAGATGTGATGTTCAAACACTCCACTCTCATTTCCTCTGTGTTTTCATCAGTTGAACTTTGTAGAAGATCCCTTGGCCCATTGATCAGGATGGGGGTCTTTGCATCAAGAACCCCACCCTCGGGCAACCACATCCCCCCTTACCCCTCCCTCTACCCTACTTCATCTCGACTACTCATCCCCTTTCATCATGTGTCACGCCACAATCTTCTCCAGTCACGTGGGGCTTTGAAAAGTACTGTGCCTTACGCGCTGATTTGTAGACTGGATTATGATTGAAAGACAGTTGTCTGGCAACAGTTGCTAGACCCTACCTATATCTGAGCTTCTCTAGATATAAAGTTGGGAAAGGGGTGAGGCAAGGGGGGTAGGTATGGCCCCTCTGTGCATCCATCTCTGAGGTTTTGTGCCCATCACATCCCCACCCTTTGATGCGGTAGCCACTCATTCAGTTTGTGCTATTGCCTTGATGGTTCCAAATCCTCTTGAACTTTTCACACTGTAGTCCAATGGCAAGAAGGGAGGCAACCCTGTTGTGCGCTTTTATAATCTAGATGTCAGCCTACAATGACTTGCACAGCAGCTTCTTGTGCTGTAAGTTATATATTTGATTGTGCCTACCAAGCTGATTTTTTTTTTGCCAACACAGTACATATGGCTGACATTTATTGACTGAACACCATAATCTGTGTTTGAAATCTACTCTGTGTGCTGAGTAAAAATGTGTCATGCTGCTCAGATACGAAAGCAAACGCTAATACTTGCGTTGAGCCAAGAATAAGCAAGACCCCTTCCCCCATTTTTTAACGGTTATTACTCTTATCATTTTTTTTTTTTTTTTTTCTGGTGGTGGTTTGGGATATGACAGTAATTTCTGATATTTACCTCCGCCAAGGGAGGAGGTTATGTTTTCTTCGGCGTTAGTTTGTTGGTTTGTCTGTGTGCAAAATAACTCAAAAAGTTGTGAACGGATTTAGATGAAAATCATAGGAAAGGTTGAGATTGACACAAGGAACAGATGATTAAATTTTGGTAGTGATCGAGAAATTTTTATGGATTTTCTGGAGGATTTTTTATATTTTGGAAGGTAGGGTCAATGAACTTGGGAATTCAAGCTGCGCATATTTGAGGTTTGCTTGCGCACACTAAAGTGCGTGCTCTGATTTCTGCTAGGGTGAGCCGCTTGGCGGAGGTCTGCACTCTCAGAGTACTTTTCTAGTTATCATTTTTTTTTTTGGGTGGTGGTGGTGGTGGTTTGGGACATGACAGTAATTTGTGTCTGCTGTGAAGAACACTTCAATCTCTCCTTTGTGCTGCACACAAATGAAAGCCAAACTTAAAGGGATCGTACAGTACCTGGTTGAGACCTACATTCAGGTTTCTAACATTTGTTGGTGAGATAATGAGAAACCTCTTATGAAATATGAAAGAGCATGTAATTTTATGAGGAATTCAACCTTTATTTGATGAAAATTGGTTTTGAAATGGATGAGATATCCAAAAAAGAGCGATTCTAATAGAGTGTGGGACCCACACTTTATTACGATCGCTTTGTTTTACTTTGTTTTTGGATGTTTCAGTTATTCCAAACCCGATTTTCATCAAATAAACTTTGAATTCCTCTTAAAATGGTATGCTCTGTACTATGTCATAAGTATTTTCTTGGTATCTCGCAAAAAGTTAAAAGCCCAATTCTCATCTCCACCAATACTGTACTACCCCTTTAAAGGGGCATTCCAGACGATTTTCACAATTTCACATCATGTAGTACCGTACATAAATCAACAGCTCCATGTATAGATTTGTGAAATTTATTGTGGTCCTTGAGCAGATAAACAATACTCTGAATAATCTTAAACAAATTACACTGTTACAAGTGCTGATGACATAGGAGCCTCACATATTTCAGAAATGTAGCAGTGTAATTCCATTACAATACCACCTGCCTAACAAGTTTACCTGTGTAGAATGTATGCATGCCATCTTCTTTTGTTCTGCTTCCTTGAGCCCTGACTCATGCATTCTTATGGTGAGGCTGCCATGTCATCATCCTTGTTCATTGCAATTTGTTGTAAATTTTGAAAACATTCTTATCCCTCAACCCAATCACTATATATTTTGAAACTCTGTTCTTGGTGTATTAAAGTAATTTATAGTTGTTGAAATGTAAAAAACTGAAAATCATCCGGAGGTCTCTTTTGACCCTTGTCTCAAAAAGTATTACTGTGGAAGTGAAGTGCACCACAAAATGTACCAAAACTCTTAAGCTAAAACATACAAGGAAGTTGTTATTAAGGGCTCAAAATTCATCTTACACCACTTGGAATTTGTTTGCAATGCATTTAAAAGGCCTGCCCAGAAGCTTGTCTGGCTGGTCAATGCAATTTTCCAAGATATTGAGTTGTTCTGCAGAATTTTGAGATGAAAAGTGTGGAATTTTGAATTTCAGTTGTAGTACTCAACATTTATTCCTGAAGCACCCTCCCTGTTCAGCAGTTGGTTGGTACAATCAAGTCTACAGAGCATTACTAGTACTGTAAAAATGGAAATTTTCGCGGTGTTGAAATTTTGCTTGCCGAATGTTCCAGTAGTTGATGTCTTGATTCCGCAGAATTAAAAACATGCGAAACTCTTTTTGCCCTGCTGAGCTAGAAAAATTAGTTGCGCGAAAATATCCACTTTTACAGTTGTATGAGATGATCGAATCGCATGCAGATAAGAAGCTGCTTCATGTCATTCTCTCTGGCAGCATGGATACTGCTGTATAATGATATATTGTAATTGATGTAATCTGATATACTATGTATAAAACATCATGTATCAACCACAATCAGGTATGCTATGAGATTGCAATACTTCTGGCATACCTTTCTGGGTAAATTCAACAGTTTCTGCCGGCATATAAGAACTATGATCTGCCTGTAGTAATTTTTTTTTAACCTCAATATGATTAGATTTAAGTCATAGCATTGTCATCTACTTGTGTCTTAAAGTTTGAGGTTTGACATAAATGATTATGTATTTGATAAGTCTGTCACCTCATTCCAGATTCAGTGTATACTGTCAATGATGAGCAAGCTCAACTAAGTTTAGGTCTCGTGAAATAACCACCATGCCAGAAACAGAACTGAGCAGAAAGAGCACTTCATTTGACAGAGGAAAAGAGGGAATTATCACATTTTATGTTTTAGTGTTCTTTTGCCTCAATGGAAAGGAAATTGGCAAATGCCTTAATACAGACCACAGTGTATCTGTATTGTGCAACTGTGGGGATGTTTGTGTTTGCAGAACAAAATAATGAGCTTAATCAAGAAATGACTTGCTATTTGTGTCATATACGTGTGTGTGTCTGTCTGTCGGCTGTCAAGCAACTTCCTGGGTTCCTTACCCAGATGCCTGGACTAAGACCTCTCAGGGAGCAGTCGGATAGAAGCTGCTTCTGTTTTCTCGCCGACAGTCAAAAGTATGAAGTTGTAAAGTGATGCCAAGGATCAGGGTGGAAAAAATGGCTAGACTTATCATTTTTTTCTTCTCTCTCTCTCTCTCTCCCTGTCTCACTCACTCTTTTCTATCTCTCTTTTACACTTATTAAAGGGATAGTATACTATGTAGTTTAGGTTGAGATGGGGATTCAGGTTTTAACTTTTTGCGGAGATAGTTAGAAACCACTTCGATGAAATATTAGATCACTCTACGAGGAATTAAAAGTTTATTTGATGAAAATAGGTTTTGAAATGGCCGAGATGTCAAAAAACAAAGTCAAACAAAATGGTCCTAATAAAAGGTCATGTGGGATCCACCTTTCGTTAGGACCACTTTATTGTTTGGATATCTCAGCCATTTCAAAATCAGTTTTCATCAAGTAAACTTTTAATTCCTCTTAGAATTGTATGCTCTTTGATACTACTTCAAAATGGTTTGTAATTATCTTGTAAAAAAAGTTAAAAACCTGAATCCCCATCTCAACCAAAACTATACCATCCCTTAAACTGTCTCTCTTCTCTTTTTCTGTCTCCCTCATTTCCTCCCACTCTTTCTTTGTCCTCTCAATCTCCAATCTTTCTATCTGTCTGTACCTCAGTCTGTCTTTCTGTCTTTTTCTATTTCTTTTTCTCTATCTTTTTTCTATCCATCAGTTCCTCCCCCCTTCTCTTTTGATACTTAAAGTTAAGTCAGGTGACCTTTCATGGCTTTATTTTTGTCACTGGAATTCTGTCAGCGCAGAATTTTTACTGTGGCATAGAATTTTTATTCTGTTTGTTTGTTTGTGTAAGTGTGTGATATGTGTCACAGAATGAAATGTGTCATATTTATGTCGTACTTCACTCTAGATTTGATAAACAAGAGGAAGAGGAATAGCATGATTTGGTTTTCCTCAGTTTGTTGAAGGCGTTAAGGCATTCTTCAATTCCTTCAAGCGAGAGATCAGTCACTTCCTGTCAGAATGACACAGTTGAAATGAAGTTATGCCGGTATTAATGTTTGCTTATTTGAAAAGCTTGCTTGCGTGGAAAATTGTCATTGATACTACTGTTTAAAAATTTGCCACCATACTTTCATAATTTTCTTCTTTGACCATTCTGTGACATCATCGATGTAGGTTATGATTGACCTTCGTGGTGGTATGAAGTGTGTAGTAGAATTTTTTTTCTCCATCAAGGCAGCATGCGTTCCCTCCACCCCTGCCTGGGAATTCATCCACTTTCTGCTTCGTCGAGTTTGTCTTGTAGTGGCAAAGGCTGAATCAGCCTGTGTCACATCTCAGCTACACAAACTGATTTGAAACGGGCTCAACATAGGGTTTACGAGAAGTCCTCTTCACGCATGAATATTGTGACCTTATCAAACAAAATAGAAGCAGGTTCACCGACAGTGAAGTATATTTCTAAGCTGGAGGTGGTGAATTTACGTCCGACATGGTTTTTAAAGATTTCGTATTGTACAAATGTAACGAAGGAAGAAATTGGCAAACGTGTTATATTTGCATATCTGTTATGAGGGGGAGGTGGTGTGATCTAGTTGAATGAAGGTTGTCCCAGTGCGAATGTCAGATGCTGGCCAAGTTGTGCCAGCGAGCTGGCTGTGCAGTGAGTACTGCGACGTGCATAACGGGGCACTTCCTCGCTGGCAGCCAGCGTCAGGCGCTAACGAACTTGACGCGGGTCAACAGGAAGCGGCGTGAACTCTGCAAGACCTGGGACGAGGTTATCGTTGAGTCAGGGCGATTCCGCGCTAATTGTCTGCTCCTCTCTCCATTAATCACAGCCCGGTCTGCCGAAAAGTTTCCTGTCTGCCCCGTGAAGGGTGACGTTAGTCACTTTGTCACGGCTCGTGCGAGGAAGTCGAGAGATTCTGCTTCGCTCGCACGATTTTTGCGATCATTCTTTGTATTAGTTTCATGTCAATATTTTTGTATGTGTGTGTGCGTGTGATTGTGAGTCGCAACCGTAATCACCTGGAGCTAAAATTGGCACTGGTATTGATATATATTGCACAGAGTGAAAAGAAGCTATGTAACAAATGTTTGGGAAAAAGTGTTCGTGTGTACCCTGTGTGAGTGAATACAGCCATTCTATGACAGCAACAAGGAACCAATATGTTGAGTCCCCTTAAATGACCTTAAAAAACAACACTTGCTTGCCTCCGAAATCGTGAGCATAATGAAATTATGCCCTCTGCTTATCAGAACAATCCATCCACTTCATAATTGTATATATTTTTCCATGTAGGGTATTCATTTACATCATAAAAAAAAAGATAGTTAATGAAAAGTTCTATATAAAGAATTGAATGTGAATGAATCATGTTTTTTTTTCAGCTCAAGATCATATTCATGTATAAATTTCTACAGAAGATGTTTCCTCTTATGCAGCAGATGAACAAGCAATTGAATGTATGCCCTACAGATAACTGACTGCCAAATCTCTATCTTCATAATCCTCTGAATTTGGGGAGGAAAAAAAATGCTTTCAGAGAACAACTTCAATCTGCCCTAATTTCATTTGTGATAATCTTATGCCAAGTTTAGTTCTTTAGCTGATTTTATATGCTTTTGCATGGATGCTGTTGGTGGACATCAGGTGTACATTCTCCAGTGGATAAATTGTCTTTTCAGAGCATAAATCTCCAAATATTCCATCTTACCAGACATGAGGAATTCACCAAATTACAAAAAAAGAAGCATTGTCAGTATCAAAAGATTTATGTCTATCCCATGTGACATGCAAATTTCATGTCCTGATAATTAGGGAAGAAACTCAACTATCGTGAGCTGTATTCATGCTAGAAACGGGATGCTACATACACACCATGTGTGTAAGTGAATGGAAGAATGTTTATTTCACTAGTAGTACTATGAAATGCTCCAAACAGTTTGGCGCAGATAAAAAGTGGTTAGGCTACAAGTGAAAGCAATAGATTATGACAGATTTATGACTCTTTGAATGTCACTGTACTACCTAACCCAGTGAAGGGTTTTTTATAGGCACATATAACTTCACTATCCAATTGGAACAATTTGGTCACATCATTAAATTTTTTTGGTTTGAGGCTTGTGGAATTGTGAGAGCGCCATCTATTGATGAAAGTGTGTAGCTGAGACAGCCAAACAGATTGCTCATGTTCAATGGTATAAGCCACTGATGTTGGTTTAGCCTAAATACCATAAAATAACTTCATACCAAATTGTGTGATGATCTAGTCTCATGAAGCATGGAGGACTATGTAGGAAAAGCCACAGTGCTTTTAATAGTAATTACCAGCTAAAAATATCTTTGGTTTAAAAAAAAACCAACAAAACCCACTAATCATTAGCAAATTATTAGATTTAGAGAATAGAATTCAGTATACCATGGTGTCATGCAGTGCTGCTTCTACTTTTGCTGAGCCAATTTTGGATGCTGCAATCTATTGATTTTTGATGATTCTCTGAATTGAGTTTTGAGCCTGACACCACCAAAAACTAATTTAGCACTTGCTTCGTGTTGCCTGTAGCAAGTGTGACAAAATTACAGTGACAGCTCTTGGCTGCATTTTGTTCAGTTTTTTGGATCACTCACGAGCCGTGATATCACTTCACGTGAAATTGTGCAGAAGAAGATTGCAAATTATTGAATCAGTTTAATACTTCAGAGCAAGCAGAAACCGAGCTGAGGAACCAAATATGGAAAGTCATGTGCGTGAAAATTGGATTTGTCAAGCCCCTTTTCCCCACTGGCCTGGGAGTTTCATGTTTCAGCCTCATCATTTTCTGGCTGCGCTAGCTAGTCACATTGGGGAAACCTGGTGTTCTGTTCTATTCCACTCCTCTCCCTCGGGGGACCTAGCCCCGAAATATTCTCTCGCGGGGAACGGGCGGAGGAAGGAAAGAGCGGGTCCCGGCCACGGCAGAGACCCTTTCCAAGTTTAGAGATCTCTCCGGTCTATGACTCAGAGACAGAGGAGCCAGGAGTCATCGTCATACTGGCTTGGAAATGTGACAAAAGTTGGCAGTGTGATTTTTTATCAAATCCCCCTCTCCCTCCCCCTCCCCGTCCTCCTCCTTTCCCCCCACCCCCTCCCCCCTGCCCGTCCCTCACCTCTACCCCTTTTCCTTTTTTCCTTCTCAGTGCTGAAATTTGCCGGCCGGCCGGCCGGCTACACACAGGGTTGCAGAAAGATCTTCACGTGTGCCAGATCCTGAAGGCAGCTCGTAGAAGTTCATTTGGCAGTTTTTCAGTGATTTTAAAACACTCTTCTCAGTCATACTTGATAGACATTGCCCCTCATGGTACTCAGTACACATTACCCTAGGTTTTAAAACATAAGACATATGCTTTGATTATGTGCTCCTCAATTTATTAGTTTCTGCAGCATGAGATTTTTCTCACAATGCAAACCAATTGAGACTGTCACATCCCAAACTACTACATACCCATTTTTTAAGTAGTTATGTTGTGGTGTCCATCTCTGTACACCCGTCACCAAAATGTGATTGACGGATTGATATGTGTATACCAATATTTGCTGATGGCGGTGCTGTATTGTTCCACACGATACATAGTTCAATCCCCCCCCCCCCCCCACCCCCCTCCCCCCTCCAAGGTGTCCTGAGGTCCCTGGCACGAAGGTATTGGCTCTTCACCTTGCGCTTAGTTGAAGCATTTCATCATCAGCTTTGCATCCGTTGCCATGGCACCTTCCTTGGGTATCCCGTTCTGTCTTCTTTTCCAGCTTTCTGCTCTCCTCAAGATATTATTTCAGTATCAGCTGAGTTCTCACATGCTGAATGAGACACTGTACACGGAATATTCATTTATTCATTTTTATTCTCTATTTGTTTATTTATTTGTTTATTTATCTATTTGTTTATTGATTGATTGTTATCTATTTATTTTTTTGTTTATATATTTGTGTATTTATTTTTTTATACTGTATAGCCATGTTTTTCATTGATTCGGCAAATGTCATTTTCTTGTCATTTCATATTGATAAGCCTTAACATTTACTGGAGTGTGAAGACCTGTCCACTCATCATGCTGTTGTGAGCATGTTGTGGTGATGTTGCCTCTTACAAGGTTGATGAGAGTGTGTATTATGCAGAAAGGCACTGAAATATACATTACAACATCAAGAACTACTGTGACAAAATGTGAAATGAGTATTATCTCTTTAAACTCTCTCAAATTCCAACCTTAGAGATGATAGGCAGCGCATTTGTGGTGTGGGAGGTGATATTTTGTTTTGCAAATTGTTGATTTCATGAATATCAGTCAACTTGCAATATTCAGAGAAATGCTGCATTTCACTGTAAAGTCACAGTTTGTTGATAATGAATGACAAATTGCCCTGCATTGACGTAAATAAGTACTGAATTGATTAGTGTTCAAGTAGTAGCCGCGTCAAAAAACAAAAACAAAAACAACTGGACGAAGATTTTTCATCAATTTGAAAGTCACAGTTGTAGTGAAGCTCTGTCGTTTCAGTTTGCCAATACCTGTCCCTTCCTTCCTGCAGGTGCAGATGGTGACGGAAGGCAAGATGCACGGCTTCTTGCGCATGTACTGGGCCAAGAAGATCCTGGAATGGACGTCGTCCCCAGAGGAAGCCCTGGACATCGCCATCTACCTCAACGACAGATACTCCCTGGACGGACGGGACCCCAACGGCTACGTAGGTCAGTCAGTCCTCTGTCGTTATGTAGCTTAGATTTGCATGAAGGTGCATATATCAGTGCACAAAGTCTTTTTGTTGGCGTCATGTATGTATAGCCTTTGCATTCTTCAGTTACTTTCTCAGGGCAGACAGTTTACCCTCTAAGATGTTGATAGTAATATAAATAGACTTTGACTTTGATGATAATTATCATAGTTCGAGAGGTATGAAATATGATTGAATGATGAACACGATTATGGTATATAATCACTGTACTCTCGGTACAAACCACATTGGTTGCTCTTTTCCCATTTTTCTGTATTGATTAATATCACTCCACGATTACCCAATTGCTCTTTCAGCTGCAGTTTTATTTCCCTTTCTTTTAAATTTATGTTTCTCCTTTCTTGTAGGGTGCATGTGGTCCATCTGTGGCATCCACGACCAGGGTTGGAAGGAGCGTCCCGTATTCGGCAAGATTCGCTACATGAACTACAACGGCTGTAAGCGCAAGTTTGACGTCGACACATTTGTGCGGCGCTACAAGAAGATCTCGCTCTAGGACTCTGCGTGGTGGCAGGTTCTGTCAGCTGCTACATGTGTAACCATCATGTGAAACACGCAGTTACGTACATCCAGATGCCTGGTATGGATCGAATCGTATTACTTGACAGCGATGATGCGGTCACTTTTTTAATGCAAAGTATGAGTGAGTGACTCACAGCAGGAAAGAAAACTTTTAGCAACTATGTATCAATATCTGTGTTAAAAAGGGTATGTGTTGCCTTAGAGCTATTTGAAAATACCTCATGCTTGAAACATGGCACTGGCCAACATGTCTTTCAAACAATGTCAGGGAGTGGGCATCACATTGTAATTAGATTACCGGTAAACATCACATTATTCCTTACAAGTTGACTTGTGAAAGGTAATACTAAAATCATTGATGCTATAAGAGAGTCTCTGTACCTAAATACCACTGCTAGTCTAAATAATTTGTCAGTGTGAGTGAAATGAGCCTTTGTCTTGCATGGCAAATAATTGAATATCAGCATTTTTTCAAAAGACCATGTGTTGAGATGATTGGCTTGGAGGTTGAAAGGAAAAAGAGAATACAAAGAGAAACCTTGGAAGACGTTTCATGAGACAATACTCATTTTTCAAAGTCTTCTCACCTGTAAAGTCATATTTTATGAGCTACGGTGTTGAAGTTCAACCTTTGTTCATTTTATGTGTTTGCTTTGTGTGGATGCCATTGTGTGAAGCTATTGCCCCAACGGTACAATTGTGATCAGATACGAAACATGCTTGCCACAGGACGCTACATTGGATCATGTGGTCGAGTTATCTGTTGTAAATATATTTATTTTCTCGACAATGGGATGCGCACTCAGAGTGTGACGGTATGGCGTGTTTAAATCGACATTAACCTGGAGTTGCGATTCTTTGCATCAGTGTTCAGGGCAAACTCCAGAGGTGACTGGCCTCTCTCCTGAGCTCCGCCGGTCCCAAAGTCCAAACCTCATTTGAGGCTGATGAAAAAAATTTGTACCCTACTTGCTGGCGATTGTATAGTTAATCCTCTCCATGGCAGTTACTCATCTGTGGCAGCCATCCACTCTGTTCTGTATCTGCAGAGACTCCTGGGCTCAGATTAAGCCATTGAAGATTAGTCCCAGGTATGCTTGGGCAGGTGTCCTCATCATACGGCAAATCAGCTCTTTCTCAACCGGTTAAAGCTGTTGTGCTAAATTTCTTGTGTGTGATTTGTGACCGTCTGATCCACCTCATATGGACAAGGTGTCAAGAGTTTTAAGTGGCTGCAAGTTCCAGGCTGAATGCTGTGTTTCCGTGTTCTATTGATACCCCATTTATACACAAAGTTGTGCCCAGGGGCACTCCTGAAGCGGTTAAACTTATGCCCCTCTGCGTCTGTTTGTGTAGAGAACCATGGCTCGATGAGACCATACGTGACTGAGAAGGGCATGGTGATCTTTGAGTGAGTGTGAACTCACCACATACAAACTGTATGCTCAGTGCGCACTACATACCACTTCCGGAGTGCTCCTAGATGTTGGTGGCCGTTTATACAGAGTTTAGAGTACTTCAGGTGCGCTGCTGAGAACTAGCCTGAAGAGGGGCATAACTTCAGAGAGCTCCAGGGCCTGACTGTCAGTTAATAAAGAGTTCAGAGGGGCTCAGGAGCACTCTGGGAGTGCTCTAAATGCCCAGTATGAATGGGGTATCAGTCACTGTTTCATTCCAGTGGCGGATCCAGAGGGGGGTGCAACCGGCGCACGCCCCCCCCCTTTATTTTTCGTTAAAAACAAAAGAAAAAAAAAAATGAAATGAAACCCGGAAGTGGCACCAAAAATATTAGTTGCACCCCCCCCCCTTTACAGAATTCCTGGATCCGCCCCTGCATTCTGTGAGTGATGTTTCCATCTCACATTATTAGCTAATCTTGTATGTCTGTTTGCTTTTGGTGGATGAATTGTTAGAAGAGAGCAAACGAAAAAAGGTTGAAACATTGTTGGCTCTCTACACCCATTTAAACATGAGTTTGGAGAATTGGTCATGTCTTCTGACTATTTGCATTCTCATTTGTACAGGAGGCATGCGTACAAAGTCTGTAACATGCTTTTCGTGATAAAATCCAGTAGCGGTCACCTGTACATAAAGGTCACAATCTCTGTGTATCATCAGTGCTTGTGTGTGGAGAGATGTATGTTTACGTGTGTATAGTATTCTTTTTCGGAATGTGCAGGGTAGGTCATTAGTGGCATGATGTTAAAATGATAGTTTAATAAAGTGAAGACGCACGTGTTGATATGTTGTACAGTTATTGAAATGTCTGATCATGTCAATGAGATTTTGATTATGTAAATACTTTTTTAACAGGAAGATGTAGTGTTTGTTACTGAACAATACCCATACCCTAACAAAGGGGCCAAGAAATACCAGTACCAGTGGTTGGAAAAAAAAAAAGTAAAGATACATGAGCCTGTTGTGAAACGTGGACTTTTTGACCCTTCAAAGTTCAACTGAAAACCAAAAGGCGCTGGTTTTCTCAGACAACCTTTTTTTGCCAACATTGTGTAATACTTACTGTAAAACATGATATATTCGCGGCATGAAATTTTCACAAATTTAAGCTGACTGCCTTTTTCGCAGCATGAAATTTTCGTGGATTGCCTCTAGCATTCAATGCATAGAGTGTAGACAAAAACTTTCTCATGCATTTTAATTTTGCGAATCTTGGCGCTCGCAAAATTCCCGAAATTAAACTGCCCGCGAACATTCCTCGTTTTACGGTAATATGTCTTCCATTCATTTAAAGATGAGTCTTATGAAAGTGCACTCACTCAAAAACAACAACAGAGAAATCTTGTGAAGGAGGTCTGGCCTCAAAATAGTATTTTTTAAAGGTTTGGCAATATTAGGAACATTGGTTCAAAAGGTCGAAGGTCAGTATTATCAAGTGGAAAAGGATGCAGGATGCTCTATTGTCATATAATTATAGGTATCATTGTACAGCTCTTGAGTATTATTTTATGGATTTGAACCACTCAATGTGTACAGAAAAAAAAAATCATGTCAAAATTTGGATTGGCCAGCTGAAGGTCAAAGGCGTAGTGTCACAGTAGTCAACAAACTGTCTGAACTCTTGTTAACTTCATGTGCTTTTACCCATTTTGGGTCTTATCATCGTGGAATTGAAAGGATAATGTGAGGTTTGTATTCCAATGTGATACTTTGTTACAGTTGCTAACCTGTAGGTGGAATTTTAGTTTAGCAGCAGGAGTGGTAGCTATAGTGCTTCAGTTGTGTCGATTTTTTTTCTCTGTTCTATAAACAGTTCAGTTTGATTGGAAAGAAGTATGGTTGTAGTAAGGATTTGAATATTAAAGGACAAGTTCACCTTCATAAACATAAGGATTGAGAGAATGTAGCAATATTAGTAGAACGCATCATTGAAAGTTTGAGGAAAATCAGACAATCCGTTCAAAAGTTATGAATTTTTGAAGTTTTTGTGCAGTAACCGCTGGATGAGAAGACTACTCCAGTGTATGAATAACTTAGATGTCGCATGCGTACAACAATATAAGGAAAATATAAAGAGAATTTCACAAATTGCCATCTTTTGAAAAAAGTACACATTCCCCTGACTCGTTACCGACAAATGTTATTGGTAATATCATTCCCCCTGCCTTTAGAAAGAGGCAAGTCAAGAGCTCTTTTATTATGCGAAAAAAGTGAAAATATGTTGAATTTTCTTTTACATTTTCTTTATACTGTTGTACGCATATGACTCACAAGCTGTAGTAGTCTCCTCATCCAGCGGTTCCAACCAAAAAATTTTAAAAATTCATAACTTTTGCATCGATTGTCCAATTTTCCTCAAACTTTCACTGATGTGTTCTACTAACATTGTTGCATTCTCTCAATTCTTATGTTTATGAAGGTGAACTTGTCCTTTAAGTTGTGACCCAATATCTTTGATGGGATGTGCCATTCTCTCTTCTGTGTGAACAGTATTACATTATGTACTTTTCTAATAAATTCCAAAGGTCTTACACTGGAAACACTTCAAGTCTTGGCATGCCATCTATTGGAAGTGATGTGTGCATAGGAAAATGGAAAATAAGGAAAGCATCAAGTGAAATACCCCCCCCCCCCCAAAAAAAAAGGGGGGGGGGAAGAAAGTTGAAAATTATCTTTGTCTATACTCCTCGTTTCATAGGCTAACTGTCCTCTCTTACTTAAAGCAGAGGTCGCTCTTATATGAAGTTGGCAAAGGTTTCATTTCTGCTAATATCTTATGTGACACTAGAGTTGATGTGAACGGTCGGTGTTGTTTACAGACAATGGGTATCAGCCCCACCCCACTCCCCATTTGCCCTCCATAGCAACAGCTACAGCATGAAACTTATTTTCCCCAAAGTACATGTACTCAAATACCCCGAGTATGGTACCATAAGCAGTGGATGGGATAGCTTTTCACCATAGGCCCTCGGAGGAAATGTGTGTCTTATTCATCATTAAATTCGCATATTGCTTTACATGTTTATAGCCTCCTACCTTTTCAGCAGCAAAAACTATCGGACCTATATAAAGAATATGACTGCAAAATGTGCTAATAATACAAGTAAATATTAAACATGTTTCATTTATATATATATATGTACAAGTATATATATATATATATATATATATATATATATATATATATATTTATATTTATATATATATATATATATATAATGTATTTATATACTACTATATACACTTATACATTATAATTACACACACGCAGATAGATAAATAGATAGATAGATAGATAGATAGAGGGAGAGAGAGAGAGAGAGAGAGAAAGGACAAAAAGACTGCACTGTGGCGAGGCTACCACTTTGAACTTGAACGAAAAGTTAAGGTAGAAAAAGAGAGAGAGAGAGAAAGAAAGAGAGAAAGAAAGAAAGATAGAAAGAAAGAAAGATAGAAAGAAAAAGGAACATGAACCGGCAACCCGTTTCCCGGCCCTGTGCCCTCCCGAACCACCTCGCCGCCCCATATGCGAGTCACCGAGCCGCAAAGCAAAGGACACACACATTCTCTACACGTGACTGGAATCCTTTCTCCTCTCGACTCCACCAGGTGACTAATGATAGTGGGATGTCGACAATTAACGGATCTTCCCGCAAGAAATCTCGCGGGGGAGAAAGTGGATCGAACCTGCGCCATGAGAGGAGGCATTCAAAGAAATGAGAAGGGGTATAGTGAGCGAGGGATGAAGAGAGGGAAAGGGAGTGTAGCTGCTGATGTATCCATTAATGTGTGTACATCTTATGTTCAATCACATTTCGTATTCCATGTTTATTGGCATCTTGTTAGTAGAGTGCGTGAGACGGAAGAGACACGATAGAAATTCTAGTGTGGCGCTCGACCTGCCTGGCGATTATCTGGGCTAATGACAAAGTGATGACCAGTCTTGCGTAGAAGTGATGCTGGTTCTAAGTGACTGTTAAAGAGATGCGCGATACACGCGCACAACTTTTCTACGTCAGGGTATATCGAGTCGCTTCCGATTCGAGTTCGAGCGCAAGGAAATGACCCTTATGACGTAACACGAAGGTTAGAAAACAAAAAAGTTGCATCAACCTATCATATCAAGTCATGTGTCTCGATATCCAAAATTTGTGAATATTCAGTTAATGATTTTTAACGTTTTCTTTCGTCGACCTTTAAGATTTGGCGATGGAAGAGCGAGAGAAAAGCAATATTTCTCTCTTTCCAACATAAAAATTTGCTCAAACATTTCAACCCTTGTAATTAAGAATAAGTATTTCTAGGAGCAACGGGAGGATTATTCTCCCCCTTAAATCAAGTCATCTGTTTTATTCTGAAAAAGTAAATAGATGTATTTTGGTGAGGGGCTGCTATATAGATGAATTAAAAGTAACCGAGCAGTTCTTTAACGTGAAAGGGTCCGTGCTGTTTTAGAAAGTGAAGAAAATGTGTTTTTTCTTTCAACAGTGTTCAAGACGAAATGGATAAAGCAACTTTCCATGCAGAAATAAATACATATGAAATATAAATAGATATAAATACATACAACAGAGCAAGGCGGAACTTGAGATTGCAGAACTGATTTTGCAGACTCTGGCACATCACCCATTGAAGATAGGTTACTGTTGTGCTCCGTGCTCCAAAGGCTTCCGGAGCCACTAATTAAACAACAACAACAACAACAACAACAAACAAACAAACAAACAAAATGATATGATTTGAGTACGGTAGACAAAGTCGTGAAAGCGACGGGAGCTTAATTGAGAGGAATCTGTTACCCGCAATTAATAACCCCACCCTACATTGCCCGGCCCACTCACATTCTATCATGCTTCAAATACGATAGCCGTTCCGCCGGGTGTTGTAGTCCTATAATGCTGCGGATCAGTGCTAAGACGCCCGGTTTAAGGGAGATCACGGACTGGCGACACTGAAGTATCTACATGCTTTTAAATTGTTTAAGTGGTACGAGAAAAGACCATCCCTTACAATGTGCACCCTCAAGAGATCACAAACAAAGTTATTGAAATTCAGGTTCACATGTTCACACAGAACAGTATTGAAAAACAGTCAAATTCACACACTATGCAAATTAGATGTGATGACGTCACGACCTCGTAAGTCTTTCCTGTATAGTACTCTAATTCGTGAAACATGTAAAAATGAAAGTGTCATAACTTAATTCCGTGTTTGATAACACTTATTCCATTCTGTTTGCATGTGTTTACTCAATTAGTGTCATTTTTGCACAGTAAACTTACGGAAAGCTTTCACTTTTAATCTTTGCTGTTAACTTTTACTTTCGATTCGTGTAGATTGTTTTTGAATTGAATTGTTTTATTGCATAACCGCTAAGGAAGCATGATGAATATTTGATATAAGCAAACAACCGCGACAGAACCGACGGCTTAAAGTCCTTTTCGAACGACTATAGGCGATGAGAATAAAGTGCATTGTCTATAATAAGGCACCACTATGGGACCATGCAGGGATTCGAACCACTGACCTTGTGATTCACAGTCCATGTCTTTTCCATTGAGCTGCAACTTTACTCATTGCATCTTGAATATGGAGCTGAGTACCCTTTTAATCGAATTGGTGGTGGTGAGTTAATAGCTCCCCAGTCTTGGGTGTCCTTCACCGTATTTTCGAGACACAAATATTTTCTCAAGTATTTCCAGTCCTCTCAGCGCCGACATCCTTTAAAGGGACCATACAGTTTTGGTTGAGACCTAATTTCAGGTTTCTAACATTTTTTGGTGAGATAATAAGAAACCTCTTATGAAATATGAAAGAACATGTAATTCTATGAGGAATTCAACGTTTATTTGATGAAAATTGGTTTTGAAATGGCTGAGATATCCAAAAAAGAGTGATTCTAATAAAGTGTGGGACCCACACTTTATTACGATCGCTTTGTTTTACTTTGTTTTTGGATGTTTCTGTCATTCCAAACCCGATTTTCATCAAATAAACTTTGAATTCCTCTTAAAATGGTATGTTCTGTACTATATCACAAATGTTTTCTTTGTATCTCACAAGAAGTTAAAAGCCCAATTCTCATCTCCACCAATACTGTACCTTCCCTTTAAGCATAGTTGGTATTAAACGACAGAGTCAACCATGTTGTAATTGTGATGATATTTTACATCACGACTGATTGAAAAATTGCCCTACATCGACGTATATATTTCACATCCTCTTAAAAAAGTATATATTAACAGTCCTCGGTCTGTTTTCCCACGCTGTTTAAAAAGATGTAACTGGTTTGCGTGAATAAGCATATGATGATATTCATCTATAGGCAAACTTCAGAGGCGCTAAGACCTCACAGTTCTCAGTCGCTTCCTGTTGTCGCGAATGAATTCTAATTTCACCCCGTCATTGCAACTCGATCCGAAGTCGACTGGGTGCTATTATTGGCGCGATACTTACGACTCGAGACGGTGAGTTTTTTGCAACTTCTAAGAGAACAAATCGATATCCTTTTACTGTGTTTTATCAACCACGCAGACATAAGTTTTGAAAGAAAAGTGTATCCCTGGCCTAAACTTGAACTTGGGTCGCCATTTAGGTGCAATGCTTCTCTGATTTATGGTAATTTTATCTCGCGGAAAGGTTGTGCACAGTTCAAGCAGTCTTTAGTTATATGATACAAGGGATAGAGCAAACGTCACGCAAAATTTATACATGAAACATTCGTGAACAAACAGTAATCAATCTATATATAACATGCGCGACTGATCACGCTCATTTGCTGCAAACTACCGACTTGACATTTATTTTGGTTCGTCTTTGTAATAAAGAATAAGAATTAGGAGCCAAAAATAAAACCATAGGCGCAGAGATAAAATATTTATGGGGGTGACGATCGTTATTCCGAAGGTTCGTCAATCAGAATATGAAATCTGGCTCGTTACTCCGAAGGTACGTTACTCTGAAACACACAAACTCCTACGATATACCTGCATGTTCGTTCATCCTTCAAAAATGAAGTATATCAAGGCTCGTTATTCCGAAGTTGCGTTATTCCAAAACACACAAATTTCCTATACCTAGATGTTCGTTAATCCGAAAATGAAATATGATTCGTTAATCCGAACATTATAGTTTGTTTTTGTATTTTTGTTGGTCCGAAATGAAATAATGTTCGTTATTCCAAAGGTTCGTTAATACGAAGATTCGCTATGTCGAAGGTTTGTTAATCCGAAAGTGAATTAAGGTTCGTTATTCCGAAAGTTTGTTAATCCAGAAATGAAAAATTTGAAAATGAAGGTTTGTATAAATGAACCTTCGGAATAAATAATTACGAACCGAAGAACCTTGAGTCCTGTTTATGGTCAGCACTGCTCCCAGGTAGTTGATTTTTATTTATTTATTTATTTATTTATTTATTTATTTATTTATTTATTTATTTATTTATTTATTTATTTATTTATTCATTCATTCATTCATCTATTTTCTTATTTATTTATTTCAATATTCTTTCAGCATGCAGGGTAGCCCCTTCAGTTGGTTAACTGTTCTACCAAGGGGCCCTGCTCACATTATTTACAGATAAAAATGTCATGAACATCAAAACAAAGTACAAACAATAAAATAGCTTACACTATAAATCATACCACTAATACACAAAAACAAAAATACAAACAAACTCAAACAGTATTACTATTACAAATGAAGGTTTGTATAAATGAACCTTCGGAATAAATCATTACGAACTGAAGAACCTTGAGTCCTGTTTATCGTCAGCACTGCTCCCAGGTAGTTGATTTTTATTTATTTATTTATTTATTTATTTATTTATTTATTTATTTATTTATTTATTTATTTATTCATTCATTCTTCTATGTTCTTATTTATTCATTTATTTATTTATTTCAATATTCTTTCAGCATGCAGGGTAGCCCCTTCAGTTGGTTAACTGTTCTACCAAAGGGCCCTGCTCACATTATTTACAGATAAAAATGTCATGAACATCAAAACAAAGTAGAAACAATAAAATAGCTTACACTATAAATCATACCACTAATGCACCAAAACAAAAATACAAACAAACTCAAACAGTATTACTATTACAGCTTGATAGGGCAATCAGAAAAGTATTGCCACTTCACCTACCCCCTTACAATTTTTGTTATTTAATACCTTCAGCAAGGTTAGTGTTCAGATTTCAGACTTCACTATCAGTTCTTCACACAAAAAAAAAACATATGAACTTAGTGATATATAACACAAAATATCATAAACACACAAATCTCAGTTGATTTTGATATATTTTCCACATATATATATATAATATACCTCTATATATGTTTTCATAACCTGTCAATCATGCTGAGTACCCTGCATGATTTTTAAAAAAACATTTCGAATAAAATTTGTCAAATTATTCCACATATTTGAAGCTTGGTAATAAAAAGAGTTCTTAAAATAATCCGTTTTGGGTGTATCTACAAACAAGGGACAATCAACGGCATATCGTGTATGAAATGGTGTGTGTCTTACAGCAACTAATTGTATGAGACAACGTGGGCTCATCCCATTGATTATCTTATACAGTACAAATATACACAACTCTGGTACTGAACTCGTTGATGTATTGATTGCCATTGTAATTTGATAGGGCCATTAGAACATTACAAGGTATTATCCTATCATTGCCAATTGTACATTTTTGTACCTGAATCAAGATAACAAAGTGGACTAAGCATTTTCGTTGCTAGAATATCAAATAATATTCGCCAAATTAATAAAAATCAGATTTGTTTGTTTGTTTGTTTTAATGTCATCGGATAGTACACACGTCTATTCGGTGAAAACCAAATCTGTAAGCTTAAACATGTAACCATTGTTGGCTTGTGGCGACCAAGGATTTGGGTACGGATCAACCAATGCAGCTCTTTAACTCAAAATACCTGACTTGTATAAATTTTACCACCACATAAAACAATAAGTAGGGCTACACGATTATTTCGTAGCATACATCAGCGCAAAGGTATACTTCTTAATAATGGGGCTTAAAAGTATGTGAGACCATGCGGGTTATATGATACAGTCTCAGCTGATAATAATCAGCATGAAGGGGACAAGGACCACATCGGGTCACTTTCACTCAGATCAATATCCCAAACACATTCCATCATGACTTTTCCATTTGTCAGTGACCATCATTGACCATCCTGAGACCTGTTTCTCACGCTGGAACCTTACCCTGACCTGTTCTAGCCACCCGGAAGTGCCTTTTGTCAACATGGACAAGTGTGTTTCCTTACGATTCTTTCGCCGCTAATAAGCATCAGGAAAGAAGTTAGCGAGTTGCGATGGGAAAGCTTAATTATCCTATAAAAAGTGCTGCTTATAAAGTCTATTATTGGGGATAGATTGCGCTTATGGGAGAAAAGTCATGAACGTGGTGTGCAAAGTTTTCATTAACTGTAGGCATCAAAATGATATTATGCAATCATTAGTGACGCCAAGAATCCAGGAATACATTATGATGATCAAAGACATATTTCTAACGTTTACTAGTACCTCGGAGCATATTTTATGCACAGCCCCACTCCATTTGAGTGCTTTGGGGTGACATATTGAAACACGTGCATCTTATTTTAGCCGCCACAGGCCAACCAGTACAAAAAGGCCAGCGTTATCATCGTCAGCATTAAAGGTGTGTACAGTTCTGGTTGAGGTGAGGATTTCGCTTTTAACGTTTGGCGAGATATTCAGAAACCACTCTATGAGATGTCAAAGAGCATGCAATTCTAAGGGGTATCATAAGTTGATTTGATGAAAATCGGTTTTGAAATGGCTGAGATATCCAAAAACAAGGTGAAACAAAGAGATCCTAATAAATGGCGTGGCCTGTAGTCTTTTATAATTATCACTTTTTTGGATATCTCAGCCATTTGAAAACCAATTTTCATCAAATAAACGTTGAATCCTTCTTAGAATTACATGCTCTTTCATATTTTATAAGAGGTTTCTCATTATCTCACTTAGGAATGTAAAAAGCATGAATCCCCACCTCAACCAGTACTACACAGCCCCTTTAACGATGGAAATGGCATAATCTGCACCACATGAACATGATTAAAAAAAATGGATAAGGAGTATGTAAACCCAAACAAATAATGATGGTAAACCACTGTGGTGGGGCGGATGAAGCTCTGGGCCCCGTCTTAATAAAAAGAGTTGCGATTGATTCTGATCAATCATTAGTCTCGCAATTAATCGTAACTCTGCGATTTTGATTTCAAGTCCATCTTACAGACAAGTTGCGATGGGCATATCAATCAATCGCAACTTTTCGGACTGAATTGATCGCAAAATCTGTCAAAAGTTGCGATTGATTTGGAATCAGTCGCAAAGTTTAGGTTGCCATGGAACATGAAATTCATCAATCATTCTTGATATCAAACTTATGAATAAAGGCATGATAATCGAGATATGACTTTTTATCGTGAAAGCAGCATCAAGGTCACTGGGTAATCAGATTTGTACGAAGATACCAATGTTAAGTAGACTTCAGGGGCTGGTCCAAGAATTTCGTACGGGGGGGGGGGGGGGCGCAAAGAAAATCTTTGTATATACATATAATATACAAATAACAACGGACAAAATGTTGGGATTTTTAACCACCTTCTGTATAGCTGGTGCACTTTCTTCATCACATTTATTCTGTAATTGCTGATGAAATGAAACTGTCATACGGTCTCATCTCTTGAAACAGTGAGTTTTCACCACAGTTAAGGCGGAGGAGAAGGAAACAGAAGCATTCATTAGGGCGCCACATCTAAAGATGGCCGTTCATTGACCCATTCAGCCTCCTGCTGTAACAACTTTCATATTCATCACTGGTATGGAAAATGCGCGTTGGCATGTTACTTGAGGATTATCATCTTGGGAAATGAGGCTGTTTTGAGGGGAAGAGAGGGGAAGGGGGAGTTAGAGACAGAAGAAGTAGATGATTGGCAGATGGAAGGACAAACTGAAACCGATAGAAAGAATGATTGACAGATGGAAGAACGAAATGAAAACGATAGAAAGAATGATTGACAGATGCAAGGACAAAATGAAAACGATAGAAAGATAATTGACAGATGGAAGAACGAAATGAAAACGATAAAGAAAGAATGGTGGACAGACGGAAGAACAAAATGAAAACGATACAAAGAAGACAAAGAAACTTAGGAGAGACAGTTAGGTAGCCTACATAAACGACGAGATTTGATTTGATTTGATTTCATTTATTCTCTGTATGACATCATTTTACAGTATTTTTTTCTTTTGTTATCATTATAATAAAAAATGATATTATTATACATGATACTCATTAAAGCAAGTTTCTACAAATTTAACAAGATAGATTGAGAAACAGAGAGAGAGAGAGAGAGAGAGAGAGAGAGAGAGAGAGAGAGAGAAGAGATAGAATCTAGGGCCTACAGTGGAAATTCGGCATGGGGTGGTCCTCGTTTTATCGAATACTCAGTACATTGATTTGTCAAAAGCCACAAAAGTCGAACATTATTAACAAAGGAATTTGTCCCACAGAGAGAAAAAAAGTTTATTTTCAATTCTTGTATCACTGTTAAAAATAATACATTGCTTATTATACAGAATAGATCTTATCAAAAACAAGTGTTCACTGAGCTTTGATGTCTGAGTTTTGACTGTAGTGTCTGGTACTGCTCTGACCTCGTGAATAAGATGTGTAGGTCCTATACTTATATATTTCTTGATGATTGATAACTGACGAATGGCTCCAATTCTCTCTTGGACATTCAAAAAACTTTTTTTCTTCTTCTTGTGGTCCTGTTTCGTTTTGAGTATATTGTATAGTTTAGCTAATTGGAATTTACATCATTTGTCTCCCATTCTCACAGACTTACAGAATTCCCTTCACTCCGAGCGATTGACCCGCGTGTGAACCGCAAAACGTCGTTAGAAACTAATGAGATAATCATGAATCAGCTTCCTCCTGACACGCATTTGGGTATGAACAGACCTCAGAGCTGTGCGCCTGCCAAAAAGGTATATACAGATATAGCCCCCCAGAACTGACTGTAACTTCACGTGTTCACGGATCGAGATTCTTTTTGGCATCGAGTCTGAGCAACTTAAAGGGAAATGAATGAAATCTAAAGTATACGATCATTATGGTTTGAGTGAATGCAGCAATAATCATAGTAGAACACATCAGCGCAGTGTGAAGAAAATCGGACGATCCGTTGGAAAAGTTATGGATTTTTAAAGTTTTAGTGTAGCAAGCGCCGAATGAGAAGACTACCCCAGTCCTTGACATCATTCATGTACAAGTAATGACACACAGAAAATATAACGAAAAATTCCACAAAATGCGATTTTTAATGAAATTTCATATTCCCTCGAATTTGTTACTGACATAATATGCAAAGGGTGATATATCATCCCCCCTGCTTTCTGAAAGTGGTAAGTCAAGTGCTCTTTCATTATGCTATAGAGAAATGAAAACGAATGTTGAATTTTCTATACATTTTCTTTATATTCATGTAAATACTTGACGTCACATAGTGCTGTAGTCTTCTCATCCAGCGGTGACTGCACCAAAACTTCAAACATTCATAACTATTGAAAGGATAATCAGTGTTCATTTTTCCTCAAAATATTGCTGCAACCAATCAATTTGCACATACAATGTATATTAGAGTATTTTCACGTCCATTTAAATCATAGGTCTTGGATACTTTTATTGATTTACACTGTGTATTATATCACCCCTTTTTTAATGGAACAGTCAATAATGTCTCAAGTGTCTATAACTTAAAAGTGGCAGCAAAATTGGGATCCACAACACCATCTTACTGATAAATTGTCAAACTTTTCATCAAATTATCGTGGTTTATGAGTATAATCACATTCATCGGAGAGAGATGAGATAACAGTTCCAAGATGCACAACATGTTCGACTTTGATTTAAAGGAGACCTCCAAATGATTTTAGACTTTTGCATTTGAACATATGTTAATAGGTTTTCACTGTGTACAACGTTTCAGAATTTATAGTGATTGGCATAAGGAATAAGTATGTTTTCAAAATTCATAACAAATCACAATGAACGAGGATGATGACATAGCCGCTTCGCATATATAAGAATGCACGATTGAGTGCTAAAGGAATCAGAACAAAAGAAGAAAGCACGCATATTCTACACAGGTGATCAAGTTGCTACATACTAAAACATGTGAGCCTCTATGCCATCATCCTCGTTCAGTGTATTATGCTTTGGGGTTTTCAGAGTATAGGTTTTACGTGCTCAAGGACCACAATGATTTCCAAAATGGCACTATCGATAATCATGTACGGCCTACTATACATGACGCGAAATTATATAAATCATCCGGAATTCCCCTTCAATGAATATTAGAGTAAAGTCAGACGAATAGAATGGTAGAGGTTACATTGTGGTTTGAACTACGTATTTTTTTTTTTTTTTACCTTTTATACAGTGATATTAGGAGCTATCAAAATGATGTGGAAGTTGGAAATTTAAGACGATGCTGTAATTGATCACCTCTCAAGTCTCCCCTTTATCTTTACATAAACCTTCTTTTACTCTGACCGTTCGATATTACTCTATTTTCAAGGTCAACCTGGACGAGTGTGTTCCTTCTCGGAGCATGATTAAAATGTCGTTTGCAAGCCGAACATGAATGTTGGTAGATTATGGTAAGGCAAAAGAAAAAAAAAATGGCAGAAAGCGAAAATGATTGTCGCAATGAATCTTATTATATAAGTTTCCAATTAGAATGGTAAATAAGGGGACATTCATATTTGCGTTACAAATTATTTTAAGCTGATGACGTCATTTGATTTTATTGTAGACGTCATGGCAGGCCTAGCTGATATATACAACTCGTATACAGTAGCCTCTCCGAATAGTGCAATCATAGGATGGGAGTTATACTGAAAGACAATTATGCATGTCCTATCCATTGAAGTGAAAATAGAGAGTTATTAAAGATTCAATCCCGATGCATTCAATTTTACATCGGTAAATTAAATACTATTGAATTAAAAGCATTGCGGTGAATATAATTAGATTCAGTCAAATACACATACACACACACATACACAAAATCAATGAAAATTTAGTGCGCCACTAGACATCTAGACGCAGCAATATAAGTCACAATCACCATATCACGGAGGCCTGTACAGGCCTTCACAATACACGGGGTGATGAGGTCAAGAGTTGCATACAGATTTTATGTATATAGTTATACTTAAATGTAAATGATATTTGCATACAGGTATTATGTATATTGAATCTCCTTATTGGGCACAAGGAATGAAATTAACACCGGCCTGTATCAAATGCATAAAACGTATCGGAATTGTGATAATTTAGTAATGTTGCTTTTGCAAGGATTATGTTATGTAAAAAAAAGAAAAAAAGTATCATGGTACTTTAATGTATAAACAAATGATTGTGAGCGGCAACACCAACACCCCGTCAAAAGTGCATAGCAGCAGCAGGATGTAACGTTTTGTCGTACACGTAACAACAAAATAACAGAATGGCGTAACTTTTCAACGAAAAAGTCTTCAGCAAAATAACTTCGAAGGGGTATTTCTACACTTGTTGACTAGCTTCTGAGTAAAAATCAGAGTGATCTGTCGAGTCATACATGAGTGAGGACACATAAAAGACAAAATGGTCACTTTTCAAAAAGTCACAAAAATCATGGGGAGGGGAGTTTGTAAAACATTCTGCACCAGGTGAATATTTAAAAGCGCTGTTACGCTGTTTTGTCACCCATTGTTTGACGTCCTTTAGCTTTCCTTGCTTCATCTTTGAAGTTTGTTCACTCAACCACGTAACAACAACTTCCTCTTAAAATGTTCATACAACAAGCGCTGTATGTTGGTAACAATATCTGGTGTAACTAAACTTTTTCAACAAACTGCATGGAATTTGAAGTTATGAGAGAGTTGAACACAGCCATTTTGCTCACCCAACTGTAAAAAATAAATAAAAAGACATGAAAGTGTCAGAATAGGTGTTACAGGGTCAAACGATGGATGATAAAACAGAAGCAGAATGTTTCATAGATGACTTGTGACTCTTGAAAAATGACCAGTTTGCATGTTTTTGTCTTTAATGAGTGCTCACTCGCGCATTAACTCAATAGAGATCACTCTCATGATTCCAGCAAAAATTAGTTAATAAGTTTAGTAATATCCCTGCCAAATCCTTTCGCTCAAAACTTTTTTCATTACAAAGTTACGCTGTTTTGATTAAGTATATAGGAATTGCTTTTGTTGTTGCAGTGTGTAGATGAGGGGAGGGAAAAAGAAAAGAGAATATTGGTTTTGTCATCTCACCGCAAATAGGGTTCGTTTACTCGTGTCGTGTCGGGTTCTCCCCGACTGTCTTCGGTCACGCTCGTACAACTTTGCAATTAAAAGGAACCGTTTACTAACTTGTATGAACAGGTGCGCGCTTTCCGAAGAGTATATACGGGATATGCGATAGCACCTGAATCGCTATCTAATTCCTTTAGACGTGTCAAAGTCTCATCTCCGAATTTAGAGAAAAGCTTATTCTGCTCGTTTGCTTTTACTCAACTTTTCCAACTCAAGAGGGAGGGAGAAACCAGGAGATTTTAGAGGATATTGTCAACCGTAACGAACAGAACGTTGTAATTTATATATTTACATATATATATATATAATATATATATAATATATAGATATATATGTATATAAATTATCATTATCATTATTGTTATTACTTATTCATTTATTATTATTATCATTATTATTATTATCAAGAATTTAGAGAAAAGCTTATTCTGCTCGTTTGCTTTTACTCAACTTTTCCAACTCAAGAGGGAGGGAGAAACCAGGAGATTTTTGAGGATATTGTCAACCGTAACGAACAGAATGTTGTAATTTATATATATATATATATATATACATATATACATATATAAATAAATAAATATATATATATATATATATATATATATATACACACATATATACATATATATATATATATATATATGTATATAAATTATCATTATCATTATTGTTATTACTTATTCATTTATTATTATTATTATTATTATTATTATTATTAACACTATTATTATCAAGAACACTTGAGAAAGGGCGAATCGCTCGAGAATTTGTGCCGAAATAAACTGTTGCTAATGACAGCATGGACTTGGTTTCTGCAATTTTATCATAATGATTACATGTATATTCGTCTTAACAAAAAAAAAAAGTTATGGGATTTTTCAAAGTGATCAACGTTTTCAAAAATCGGTGAGTCTATTTGCAACCATTATAGGCTTGTCTTTGTGAGATTATGTCAACGGCTCCTTCATTTGTAGGTTTTTTACAAAGATTTACACAGATCTTCAGTTAATTTCCTCTCTTTTACGCATGTTTTCAAGGATATGACAGAAGATGTGTCCTTTGAATCAAATGACTGTAGTCTTGTATAACGTAGCAATGATGAGTTGGGGGGGGGGGGGGTGCAGTTATCTAATCAATGGCCACAAACATAGTTTTCATTTAAAGTTGTTGGGGGTTTTTTTCTGTCCACAAACCAGTGGGAAAGTTGGGAAGTGATGACATATTTGTATTTGGTGAAAATAGTACATATATAGACAACTCCATGTTTAGATTTGTTGAATTAATTGTGGTCCTTGAGCAGAGACACTAATGCTCTGAAAACCCTAAAAGATTACTCTGAACAAATCCTAGAAGATGACACTGAACAGGGATGACATGGATGATGACATAGCAGCTTCACCATAAGAATGCATGGGGGGGGGGGGTCACCGTAAGAATGCATGAACAGGAGGTTCACATATTTAAGAAATGTAGCAATGTGATTTCATTACAATACCGAGGTCACCTGTGTAGAATTTATGCATGCTTTCTTTTCTTGTTCTGCTTCCATGAGCCCAAACTCATGCATTCTTATGGTGAAGCTACTACGTCATCATCCTTGTTATTTGTGATTCGTTATAAATGTTGAAAATATTCTCATTCCTCAACCCAATCACTATAAATTCTGAAACTCTGTACCCAGTGTAACCACTTTACAGTTGTTCAAATGTTGAAGTCTGAAAATCAGTCAGCGTTCTCCTTTAATATGGTTAACATGAAAACGCGGTCGACCTCCCCTAATTCGACGGGTGCTGTTCGTTATTCCGAAGGTTCGCTATTCCGAAGGTTCATTAATCCGAAACACACAAATTCCCTACACCTAGTGATTCGTTAATCCGAAAATGAAAAAGGGTTCGTTAATCCGAACATTTGTGGCGTTATTCAGAAGGTTCGTTATTCCGAAGATTTGTTGATTCGAAAATGAAATTCGGAATAACGAATCTTCGGACTGAAGAGCCTTCGGAATAACGAGCTGTAACCAATTTGACACCCCGGATAGGTATTTCATGTGTATAATTTCTTGTTAGGTCGAAATTTACGCAAGTCAAAGGATTTTTTTTTTTCAGTTCTTCTGGATTCGACTGTTCGACTTTGATAGGCGAGGGTACAACTAGTGTTTAGTATGCACTATGTTCAGTACATCAACCGAGTTTAGAGGTTTTATACCTCGCTTCAATTGGCTACACGTCCATTTAAACGGGAACGATAAGGAGAGATATGCGAAACCGTCCTTCATGATTTACGAAGAATCAAACGTAGTTGCAACAAAATGAGGTGAGGCTTTAGATGAATTATTATGTAACTTATGTACCATTTCGTGTATAATCATGTACAAATGTGTTGAAGCTACAGTCAATGAAAGTTATAATTATTAGTCGATGCTCGCGATGATAATTTTCTCATCTACGAAACTGAAGAGTGTAGCTTTCATTGCTTAGTGTACGATGTATTTATATTTTCGACCTGTAGTTCTGGGCCCCATTTTACAAAAGATGTTAGGATAGCAACTCTTGCTGGAATGGCAACTTCCCATAGCAACAGCCAATCAGGAAGCTGGATTCTTGTCGTTACCATGACAACAATTGCCATTTTAGCAAGAGTTGCGATCATATCAACTTTTTATGAAATGGGGCCCTGGTTTTCATACAATAGCGTTTGCATTGGTTTGTTCCTTGATTTACGCAAAGCTTTTGATACTCTTGATACTCTTGATCATTCAGTTTTGTTAAATAGATTTAATAAAATTGCGGTATTCATGCTGTTTTACTAGAATTAGAACTTGAACTTGATGTGCGAACTACTGTATGTTGATACCAAATATAAAACATATTTGTACATGAAACTGATTGATGCTCTCATATTAGAATCACCTCCAACTACATGTACACTATTCAGTTATTACTTATATCAATGACAGTGTTATCTGATGTATAGTTTTCGAACTATTAAGGATCAAAAGTGGGAAATGTTTTTTGTAACACCTAGTATAAATAAGATTGTGAACGAATGCAGTCATAAATAGATTGTCTCACATTTAACCGTCAGATATTGTGCGTTTTTGTAGTGTGTAACAGGCACTGTATTAAGTATGAATTTTGTAACACTGACCTCATCAATGTGCATTTTGCATATCTTGACAAAAGTAGGCAGCAAGATGCTAAGAATACAGTGTAATATTTTGTATACTTTCTGCACCCATGCAGTACAGAGATAAAACTAGGAAAGTCACTAAGTGACCCTTTAATCTTTGGACCTAATACATGGTAGGAACTTGTTCTTTGCCAATCCACTCAACATAGATACACGAATGAAAAGAGACTCCCAATACTTTTTGGGGAAAATTCAAACGTTTTTATTAATCTTTCGTATCAGAACACACAGTCGTACAAGTACAATACACTGCCTAGAGCTACTGTTCTACGCAATATGCATTGTCATGTTCACAACACGTCTTGTTTAAGAAAACGTGTCTTCCAGGCCTGTTCTATACACTCTTCATCGGAATATTACAGTTTTTAAAATGTCAAAGAAGGGTTGCTTAAAATCCAATCACAGATCCAGAGCAATTGCTTGGGTTCACATCAATAAAGAGAAAAATACTATTTGATTTTTTTTTTCAAATCTTAAAAAGACCAACCAACTTCCAACTTTATTGTATTAAATCATAAGACAATTATTGGTTCCCATCAATAAGAGACCTACTGTTTTACACAGCACTGAACCGTACAGAGTATAGTAAATTATGTCATATGTATATAGACTGCCACAATCCATATTATAGGACAGCTCCCGACAATTGGTACATTGCATAGTTATACACAAGATAGGTACGGTAAGCATGAAATGAGGATTGGGCAAGCCTGTTGTATCACTCGCTACACTCCCAGCCATCAGCCGGACGTGCACATTGCTGACCAAATCCAATCTGGGTGGAAAGTCGGCCTGGTTTTTTTGCACTTCCCCGCTGTGACGCGGGGCTTGCAGCACAGCATCGTCGACGGCTGATAACGAGCATGTTATCGTTGCCAATAACCACACCAATCTAAAAAATACCAGATCATGGCAGTACGTGGCTGCTCATGATCCATTAAAGAGTTCCTTTCTTAAAAGAAAAATAATTCTTCAAACTGATGAATACAGTACCATTCACATAAGATTTTTTTTTTCTTTTTTTTTTTTCCATGGGCCTTTATCACAACATCCAAATTTCTCTGCACAAAGTCAGATTTCTTGGCCCACTGCCTCAGGGCACAGTAGGATTCAACCATGCTGATATTTTGGGGCATTCAAGAAACGAGTGGAATGAACTTTTTTTTTCTTTTTTTTTTGTGTATAGCTTTTTTTTTTCCTTTTTCAAATCTATAATACTACAAACACATTAAAACATCGTATCCTGCTACAAGAATAAACTCTTTTAATATAGTTTGCAATGTACCTTTCAAACAAACTGCTGGTGCTACATTGTAAGATGGTTTTGACTGCACCAAGAGTGTATGTGCAAAGTAGTCAATCATGTTGAATCGCTGAAGTACAAATAAAAACAGATAAAAATACCTAGAATGCACTTACCAAATTTGTTTCATCAGTATCAAAATGCTAATTAAATCACAACCCATCACCATTACCTACAAGTCAAAGGCTCTTCTTTTTGACTCTGTGTGTGTTTTTGTGGACAACTGAAAGTAATCAATTTCTGTTTTCTGTTGTTGTTTTCTTCCTTCTTTTTCTTGATTTCTGCATTCTGGTTATTTGGCACCAAACTCAAGACATGAAAGGATACGTATTCTACAGAGTCTGTACAAAGCGGTATTGCATAATGCATAAGACATAGATGAAAACGTGTCCAATAAAACTATTCCACCAGAAGTGCCGCAAGAGTCGGGGGTGGCATTGAGGTCGAGACCCCTCTGAACGGACAGGTTGTTGCCGCTCCCGCTCTGCGCTCCGGAAGATAATAACATGCACAGACACGCGCAAGCCCTTGCTCTCACTGTGCCCAGAACAAGTGTCAAGACCTATTCCAAGCTGAGCTGAGCGCTGGGCAGCACAAACCCCCTTTCCTGCTGGTGGTGTGATAAGATTGTTGCCTGACACTCCCAAACGGTCGAAACTGGACGAGACATTTCACCCCATCCGTCCAACCGAAGCAAAAAAGATTTGGGAAGTTTTCTCAAATTTTCAATTTCTTTTCTCATTTACAAAACTGGATGAAAGTGACATGTCATATCATTCTGCAAACATCAATCAATATAGACAATATATATAGATATATTCATTATACATATTTATATCTACCTATCACACGAGAGTAGACAATTATTGTACCATATTCTACAATTGAAGTTGCAATAATGACATTCCTCAAAATTTATGATTTTCTTTCACTTTTTTTTTTTGTGGCGAACTTACAAGTTGTGTAGATATATCAATGGAACAAAACAGCAACATCAACACGTGTTTCTTGAAACATACTTTGACATTATAGTGGTGCATTCTTATGGGGGGAAAAAAACCAAGAAAGGCCTTTACTGTTTGTGCGATTTATAACTGAAAAAATAAGAGCAATAAAGGAAATAACTACAGCAAAGTCATCCATTGATAAATGATAAATTTCACTTATTGTTTACAGTAACACAATCCACACACAAGTATGTTTGTATTTAGTATTGCTACCATTCCCTTTTGTCGACAATAAAACCCTTTCCTGACATCAATAATGTATTATCACGAACACAATGATCCAAATATATGGATAAAAGATTAAATAATAATAACAGAAAAAAATTGTCCTAATCACTACAGAATGTGGTCCAAGTACCTTGCACTCCGTAGTACTCAAGAAACCACCAACGGTTTGTACACACATGTATAATTATAAATGTGTAAAGTGCGAAAACTGAAGTATTGTTCACAAACACCTGTTATCAGTTACCTGAATAGATTCTGCATACGTATCTGCTGCAACAACTACCAAAATATGATATAAATAACGAAATCTCGTCATATATTGTCAGAAGTGTGCTACTCACTTGTTGCTAACTAGTAAACAAAAAAAAAAAAAGAACAAGAAAAAAATAAAAACACAAAAACTTCAAAAATGTGAAAATGAAAAGACTTACAGTATATAAACACAGCTTTATGAACAAGTCCCCTTCAAAGTGAATAAGAGTACAGTATTGTTTCAAGCATACACTCTCTCTACGGACAGGGATACTCAAAAGTCTCCTGAGCTTCGCTCACTTCCACACTTTCGTACTCATGCGTGCCCCACCACGTTTTGCTCAGAGGTGGAATGGGGGCGGGGCTTGTGTGGAAGAGCAAATAGCCATAGCAATGCTGAAGAAATAAACCAACACAATTCTTGAAGAGGGTTGGTCGGCCCAATTTCAGCCTGCCTCAAAGTGTGCAAGATCAACAGTAGCTTAATTTCCTCATTAGTATTTATATCAGCTTTTCTAAACCATTTCTTTCTTTCTCCTTTTTTTTTTTCCTCCAAAGGAGGCACAGCCAGATATAAGTTATGACTGTAATTGAGATATCCATGAATCACGCGCACCAAAAACAAACCACATCACAGATGGGATGGGAGCTTACTGAGCAGATGCACACGTAGCCAGATAATCGACTTTGCTGGCAAACTCACCAACTTACACACCATGAGGGTCTCAGATCTCCATCCCCCTTACAACCCTCCCGACTGTCACAAAAAACGGAGCAGAAATATTGTAGATGAAACGAACCACATTCCTGAAGATCTCTAACGTACTATCAGCAACACTGGACAGCTTGTAGTAACATTTGATGGAAATAACGAGAAAGGAACGATTCTGCTGCTACAGTATCCCCATTATATACAAGGCTACATATACAGAACAGTTACAATCAAGGATTTGCGAATTAGATGTTAAAAATCACGGCTCGAGGTCACACACTCGTGCAACTAGAAAACACTGTCTCTCCATCTCTCACACACGATCTCTCTCTCTCTCTCTCGCTCTCATCTAACTAACTATTTCTACGTTCATCTCTTGCGCCCTATTCGTCCCACTCAAATCACACTGGTTAGAGAGCACCAAGAAAGCTACACGGAGCAAACGATTCTACTAAAACTTAACACGCTTCCACCGGTTTTTGCAGCACAGCGAGGTCTCGGCTAACACTCTTCACCTTGCGCAAGCATCAGCTGCCTTCACTCAAATCGCTTTTAAAAGGCCCTAGCAAGAACCCGGGCACAATACAAGAAGGCCTGCCCTGATGCTGCGGTGCGCAAAAGGAAATATTGAAAAATAAAATAAAATGAAAAAAAACATACACACACACATAAAAAAAAAAAATCCAAACAAAATTCAAACTCCAAGCTAATCTTTGCAACACTTTGAATGACTGGCTTTCCTGAATATGTTTGTTTTCATCCCATGTCATTGCCAATGCACATATGAGAGAAGAAGCAAGTACTGCTCTCGTACACTCACCCTTCAACGCTTTAGGGTGGGGGAGGGAGGGGGGTGCTGGTTTCCATGCGGCAGTACTGGACGCAGGCATCAAGGCAGTTTAATAAAGCCTTTCAGACATAATAATGAGTCGGCCAAATCAGGCAAAGGATACAAAATGGAACAAAAAAAAAGAACCTTCTAGACTAAAAAGAAAAGTTCACATAGAGGCTTTGGGCTGCAAACTCTCTGAAAATGGGGGCAAAATTCTGATGCGGTTTGCTCTGTATGCCTACGAAAACCACTTCTAAAACAATTATCAAAACATGCGGACAGTGAAAGGGGTATGTATTTCATGCTTTTCTTCTCTTTCTTTTTGAGGGAAGGGAAGTTCATCGGCAGTGACTTGATTCTTCTCTCATTGCGACCCTTTACCTACAAATGATATCTGGAAAGAAACAAAGACTATGGCTCATATATAGTTGGGGAACTCATGCGTTAGCTTGTGTTACATCTCGTCTTTGGGTGCTGCTGATTTACCCAATTTGAAAATGACTGTAAACTGTGACCTCTCTTTGGTATCGTAGAGGCCACCCCTTGGGTCTAGATTTGCGGCAAATGCCTCGCACTGCACTTTCACGTCCCTGTCCACGGCCTCCTCCTCGTTGAGGGAGACACGCACAGCCACGTAGGGGGTGATGTAGCGCGCCTGGTCTTTCTTGTTGGTGCCGACCACGTAGGGGAAGTACGCAAAAGGAATTCCAGTGGGCGGGTATACTTGAGTGGCATTCACGGCCGCGACATCCTTGTCTTTCTGAAATGTGGAATGCGCAACAAGAGAAAACACAATGGCACGAAAGTCATGATAACAAGTCTGTACCCTCATAACAGTACCCCTAATGAATCCCTGAAAACATATTGTAAATTGGCAAATTTTTGTGGGACATTTGATTTGCTATTTCACGCAACTTGTGGCTGGCGTAACTTATAAAACTCGCAAAAACTTCTTCCCAATTTTCTCTGCACATTTTGAATGGGTTGACAACAGAGCAGCACAAATTCAAGAACCAGTGCATGTGTTTTTGAGCCGGGCAGTGAGGGAAAATGAATCGAGCAATAACAGAATATGACTTTTCTCTTCTCTAACACCAGTTAGATGATTAAATACATGAACATGCACCAGTAAACGACATTGATACTCATCTTAATATGTGAATAGGTCTAAAGAAGCAGAAGTACGGTCAATAGCACTGCATGAGTTTACTTGAGCTACAAAGAGGGAATATTCTCACGGTGTTACTGGCCTTTGTCACAATTTGAAGCTATCATCTACACTTTAACAATTCTTAATATTTATCACGACATGCATTTGCTGGGCAATTTCATCTCACTGACCTTCCAACTACAGACTTTGAATGCCCACACATCACAACACAACACTGTCAGCATCAGCACAGCAGGGGCAATGTTACAAGCCAGTCTGCTGGTAAGACTCACCGCTAAACACACCCCGAGTCTAAACTGAGCGCAGTACTATAAAAACCGGAAATATTAGCGGCATGAAACTATTCCCAATTGCCACTGCCATTTATCTGCATTGAGCAGACACACACTTTTGAGTGCATTCTACTTTTGAGAATCCTGGCTCCTCGAGAAGTTTGTGAAAGTTTCATGCTCTTGAAAAATTTCTGGTTTCACAATAACCTCTGCTTATTTTCGTCTCCCCTTATTAGTGCTCAGTTCGACAATCGTACAAAGAGGAAATATCACTCTCAATGTGTCTTTCTGATATAGGAAAATGTTAACACTCACGTATGGTTTGCACTTGATCAGAACGTGGCCGTTTACGTAACCATCGGGAGCATCTTCCGCAGCGAAATTTTCAGGGATCCATCCCCACACCTGCAAAGGAGAGAAGACAAACATAAATCTTCACTACATTTGTTTTTGTTCTTTTTTTGGGGGGGGGGGGGGGAGGTAGGAGCAGGAATTCATGAGGTAGAAACAATATCGTAGTACTGGTGATATTCAAAGAAAGAAGTTTAAAAACAGAAGTTAACGAGTTATTAACAAATTTAAAAGAAAAATTGATACACATCTTTACAAACATACTGTGAATCAATGACATCAATGCAACCACTTTGTCAGTGTAACAAAAAAAAATCTCAATGGTAATGAACCTGATTTTGTATTTACACAGAATATAAAGTTTTCACACTATGTTTCAAATAAAGCTGTATCTCCTTCACATCTTCAGCAAGTTATTATCCTGCCCTGAGCAGTTCATATCATGGCCAGAAAACTGCTCCATGGGTGGCATATTAAACCGATGGTACAGTTTCAATCAAGTGGGCTACAGATTTCCAACAACTTTCTATAATGATTTTTTTATTTTAGACAATGAGAAACCTCTTCTGGAACATGAAATAGTACATAATTTTAAGAGAAATTCAAAATTTGATGATAACTGGTTTAAAAAATGACTGAGATAACCAAAATAATCATATCATCCAAAATTATCAAAATACTGTAAAACAAGGAATGTTTGCGTGCATTTTAATTTCGCGAATTTCGCGTTCGCGAGCGCCAGGATTTGCGAAATTAAAATGCACGCGAAATTTCTTGTTTTAACACTATACACATTGAACGCCAGTGGCAATTCGCGAAAATTTCATGCCATGAAAAAGGCCGTCGGCTCTAATTCAAGAAAATTTCGTGCCCCGAATATATCATGTTTTACAGTATCCAGAAAAGGAGGAACCCACCTTTTATTAGGATAACTTTGCTTTACGTTGTTTTTGGATATTTCAGCCATTTCAAAACCAATTTTCATCAAATGAACTTTGGATTCCACTTAGAACTGGATGCTCTTTGGTATTTTGTACAGTGGTTTTTTTTAAGTATTTCGCAAAAAGTTAGAGGCTGAATCCTCACCTCCACCAACACTATACCATCCCTTTAAGCTTTGTGAACACAAACATGTGTGAGCAAACACCCACACACAGGCAGAGAGATGCCAACACAGGGAGGCATTCGTGGACGCTGCGGAATAGCCAGTCGTATGGCGTACTGAAACTGCACCGCCGCCACATTACAACTGGCTGAGAAAACATGATTTGGCTTGATCGATTGCACACAATTCATGCAACATGCTGGAGAATTGAAGTTGTGGGCCACCTCAGCACACGTATGAATACAAAACCAACTCGGCAGCACAATGTTTAAATGTTTTGTGTATCGCCACCTTAGTGGGCGTCTCATTTCACGGCGTTCTCGCTCAGCCATAAGCCACCCCGAGCACACTCACATGCCTCCTGTGCTGCGCTACATGAGAGATGCATGCATGCTTGCATGCAGGACACCAGCGGGTCAACTCCAGGACTGACTTTGGCGGCTGGGCTAAATGAGACCTAAACTTGAGCAGCGACAAGCAGGCAATCAACATAATTGACCTGTAGGGCAATTGCACGTTGTGTGTTTCACTCCCTCATTCAATCTATCCCCACCCCCCCTCCCCTCCCCTCCCATGCTGGTTGGCATGACAGGACAACAACAAATGAAACTTCTGGGTGGCAGCAGTGCCTGGGACAGATATATGCATCACAGAATGCTACCTGACACAACCGTGCAGCATATTGCTTGCTATACAAAACACACTCCACGCCCCACAACCTCACAACTTTGCAGGGCTGCCAACGAGCATGGGATAAAAATCAGGGAGGTTCAAAAAGGGAAACCGAGGAAGATTTGTGCGTGCTATCATGCATCTCAGTCATTTTCACATCAGGTCGGCTCTTATTTTCTCTTGCCAGGACACGAGGAGAAATCAAGTTTATAAGGGTCGTCCTGCAGAATCGGGGAGACTTCGTAACTTTTGAAAATGTGGCATTCCTCTTGAACCACATGAGAAGAGATTCCATAGAAATGTAATTTTTATTTCGTTGTTCTGTTTTCTTATCTAGTATGCTGGGGGGGGGGGGACCTTTCTCGGCACCATTGCACATTCATCTCAATAAACCAGCTTTTGGACAGGCAAGTCTAAGCAAGGAACAGAATTGATTCCACTTTGAGGAAGCGGTGCACAATTTGAAAACCAAGAGACCGTCTAGACGAGAAAACTTCAACTGCACATGCACATGCAGCTATACAGATATTGCGATGATGTCGAAGTTCCTAGCCATGTACGAATATCAGTCAGAACACAACATTGCAGTAATTTGAGGGTTTGAAAGGCTCATTTTTTGGTAGAAGAAATGTATTTTCCATGAAAGCTGCTGTATTTTTGGCAACCCCCCCCCCCAAAAAAAAGAGCCAAAAAAAAAGACAAAAAAAAAAAAAAAACAGACATGCAAAAATCCCAGTAAAGGACAGTGCAAAAAAAGTAACAGTTGGCAAAGATGCCATGGATGTATGACATAAATGGTACCCTGGGGTACCAAATAAAAATCTGCCAGTTTGTTGAATTATTATCATTTTTCAAGGTTGTACTCTAGGTTGCCAAAATGTGGGAAATTATTATCATTTTTTTTTTTTTTTGTTGGGGGGGGGGGGGCACACACGATAGCTAGCTGGAGCTAGCGCATGCTAGCCACTGTACTGCACTGAAGCACACGCTATTGTTAGCACAGCGTATCATGCATGCATAGTGTAACATGCAATGGCATGGGAATGACTATGTAAACGCGCACACAGTGCATGCATTTCTTTGCGGCTGTCCTCGAGTAGACGCGAGGTGGCGCTACACAATGTGGTACCCAGGGGTTCACTATGGTACCCTGGAGAAACGCATGATGCATCATATGATAAAGAGGATCTTTCCTTACCCTGTTCAGGTTGACCAGCACACATGGCTGTGTGGTCGTGTAGCCGAAGGAGTTCTCAGGAGTACAATACTGTCCGAGAGTGCTGAGGTCAAAAGTGCAGTACCTCTGCTCTGACTTGTCTCCGGGTAGCGTTGCATTGCATGGCATCGCCTCTTCGTCAAAATTGCTTTCATTAATTTCTGCGGACAGACGGTTTATGGAGAGGAAAGATCACACAATCAGAATGTGGGCAGTACGATACCACATAAGCATGTACTCCACTGCAAAAGGCTTTCAAACGCAATTTCATTATCAGTGTCTTAACTGTTTGTCTTTGTATTTTATCTAGAATCACTCATGAATATGGTATTTCAAATGAATGAAACAAAGAATAAACACCTCCCCTTAACCCCTTTTGAACAGTCAGAATCATCTACATACATATAAATGATGAGCCCAGCTTTCATATTTTAGATACTCGAGATTTGGTCCAGTGTATGAAGGAAACCAATCTCTCCATTAAAGCAAATAAAGTCACCATGGCTATTTACCCCATCTCCTCCAACCCCCCCCCCCCCCCCCAAAAAAAAAATATATATATCATGAACACAAGACAAGAGACCCATGGGTCGAGCGCTCACCCGATTATCGCAAGTTCACCTTTCACACAGTCACTAATCTATTAAAATTATTCACAGCTCTACCAAAATTTGACAAGGCATTCTTATGGAAGATGAAAATATACAATAAGGGCCCAAATTTTTAAAGATTCCTTACTTATGAGGAGATTGGGGGCCCCCTGGAACCCTCTGGGTGTGGCATGGTGCCCATTTTGTCAAATTGAGTTCCTAATCCCCTAGAGAAGCTACCTGCCACGTTTCTTAAATCGGTCATGGGGTTCTCAAGAAGAAGATGAAAATGTACAATTTAGGCCCCATTAGGACCCCTCCCCTGGGTCCCAAGGGGGGCACCCCTGATTCCGCCATGAACAAACTTGAAACTACAGTCATCAATGTACTTAGCTCATAGTATTAACGTTGCTCTATCACTTCTGGTTCTAGAGAAGAAGATTTTTAAAGATTCCTTCATTTTGGGGGGTTTAGGCCCCCCTGGGGGCCCTGGATGGGGCATGGTGCCCATTTTAACAAATTGAGTTCCTAACCCCTAGGGATGCTACCTGCCAAGTTTGGTGAAAATCGGTTAAGGGGGTTTTTGAGAAGAAGATGAAAATGTAAAAAGTTTACGGACGAAGGGCGATCGAAATACTGTAAAAGTGGTTTCTTTCGCGTACAGAAACTTTTGCGGTTTCCATCAGTGCTGACTTTTTCGCGTGTATTTAAATTCGCAGTCGGTAATGATAGCCTTGTAACAAGCGACGAGTGCAAAACATTTTTGCACGATGTTAAATTCACGGTTCAACCTCAAAGCGCGAAAAGCGCAAAAAAAAAAAACCACCGCGAAAGAAACCACTTTTACAGTAGCTCACTTGAGCCCTTTGGCTCAGGTGAGCTAAAAAGCCATAATCACAAATGAGATTTCTCATCACCATAATTATTCTGTGCTATGCCATACTCACTCTTCCAAAGGTCGTCAAGCTTGTCCACTGTTTTACTGAAGGTTGCCTCATTTGTAGGAGTGTAGCTTATCCTTTCTTCAAGTTCACTTGGAGTTACTACTAGACCTGAAGAAACAATGACAAAAGATAGAGAAGTAAAAATAAACAAAATAAACAGAAAGTAAAACAAGAGAAGTCAACAAGCACACACAAAACTAGAAATGTCGCTATGGCGACTGGTATGCCTCCGCCATAATGCATGATTCTCCTAATAGGTCTATAGTACATGTGGACAATGTGTGATTACATTTTGACAAAATTGGCAAAATATTGAAATGACAAGTTTGTCACAAATGTGTTGAATGTTCATCTCCCTTGACCTGGGTTTAATTGGATGAATAGGAGAGTATGTATTTGGGGATTTAAGGACTTTCACTTAACTTTGACCTATCATAAGTTTATGCATTGAGCAATTTTCAAGGTATGGAGAAAAAGTGCAATTTCTGTATTAAATAGTACATTGTTACCATTTTCATCTGGCCTTTGACCCTAAAATTCATAAGATAAACACTGTCAGGAAGAACATGTAGTAAGTTTCAAGATAACTTGAGCCACTTCCGAGATATGGAGGAAAAAGTTAGTTCAGCACTTTCATTTGATCTTTGACCTTTTGACCTTTCAAGTTCAAGTTCAAATTTATTTGTTTTTTTTCCACAATATACACACATAAATCTCACTTTCTTGAGTGACTGTCCACAAAAATCATAACGGATGGACGGAAGGACGGACGGAAGGACGGACGGAAGGACGGACGGAAGGACAAACCGAAAACATAATGCCTCCTGCACCACTTCGTGGCGGAGGCATGAAAATCAAGATAGCAATTGAAAAACAGATTTAGAACTGATGTATCTTGATACTACTTATTATTTTTGTCTTGTTTCGAGTTTAATACTCACTTTCACAGCCAATCAGGAATAAGTCCACCAAAATCTTTGCAAGTCTTTGTAAAAAATTGTGAATTGCATCCAAGCAGCACCCATGGCTTTGATAATAGGCCCAATAAATCCCATTGCTGCCAATTCATCTGATTCCTCTAAACATGTTGTGCACATGTCATGGTAAAGCCTACGATGTATGCAATAAGCCGGTTCGTAATTACCACATATGCACATTTTCCCAAATCATCCTGCTTTTTTCTCTCAATTAGGCACTTCACTCATTTTCTCAGCTTCAGCTTGTCTGACATTGCAATTTACGGAATTCAGAATATAACATTTCACTGCCTTGAATGGTTTCAAAGACAAACTTGGTCACATAATTCAAACTCAGTATCTTATACGTCATGACAACAAGTAACTGATAACTCATACACACTACATTGTTTCTGCTTGTTATTGTTAAACTTTGGTTATGATTGCTCACTGTTTTTGAACATATTTTCAACCTTGCATTTAATAATTTCTTACTGCTTTTAACTTTTATTTCTGTATCACTTTTTATCTATTTAGATGTCACATCTTGTTAATTTCACTATGATCCTCCTTTTCTCTTTGTTGCTGTTGTACTGTGATGTTTATTCGCAATATTTGATATTTGAAACAGGACTCACTTGAAAAGCTGGCCCTTGGGCCCTGAATGTGACTACAATAACAAAGAATTAACCTGCATAGACCAGGTGACCATTATGAAGCAGCCATTTCCATTCCAACAAATACATGAACAAGCATTATCTATCATCGCTATTTATTGGCTTTAATGCACACTCTTTGTTGCTGTCTCTTTAATGTGCTGGCAAGCACTATTTTCAGTAAAACAAGGAATGCTCGCGTGCATTTCAATTGTGCGAATTTATAAGGATGACATGAACAATCACTGCATCGCAGATGCTCATCTCTCTGAATTTACAAATCACCATGTCTGTTATCACATGTATGACTTTTTTCTGCTCATGCGCAAAGCGGAGTTGCAAACTGGCTTATACTTTCACAGCAAGCCATGAAATATATACAGGTCTTGATTAGCACTGCCACAGCTGACAGAGTGAAACCACCTGGCTTTTGATTAGTCATGACTAATTTCTGTCACTCAAGTCAGAAAGCTAGTAGTGGTAGTGGCAAGTCGTACCTTCCATCCAGGTTCTGAATTTAAAGGCATTATTTACAATTTACAGATGAAACAAAAAACCAGCTTTAATTGCACAGTGAAAGCTTTCTATTGCTTTCTCTCTAATAAACTCTTTCTCATTTTCCTTCAGATTCACTATCCTTTCATATCAATCATTGTTTTGCTTTGTGGAATAGTTTGTTTCATTGTAGCTACATTGTAAGTATATTGAGAGCTTCTTAAATATATTTGTTTCTCTGTGTATCTAATAAGACCCCACATTTTAAAGCTTTGCTTAGTGGGGACCATCCTACATGATACTTTGATTTTCTTTGTATGTCTCTGTATTCTCTCACAATGACTTTTTTTTTTTTGGTACATTTATCAATACAGTTCGACCTCGATTATCCGGCCATGTCGGGACCGGCGCTCATCCGGATAAGCGAATTGGCCGGATATGGGAGACACAATGTTAATGTATATAGCTGCCGTCCAAGCTGCCGTCCCAGTGCACTGGCAGCTAGGCAGGTAGTGTACCCCGCAACGGTGGTGTAATCTACAAATTGTATGCTAGCCTGAGCAAAATTGTAGTCCCTTACGTTTACGATGATAATGTGGTGTGAATTTATGTTAGTTCTGTCGGGAATATTGTAGGTAAATCGTGTGACTTTTTTAGAAATTTTAATTGAGTTTAAAGTCACTGTTTTTTCTCAATTTTTGGATGAAAAAAAAAAAGTCCTTCACTGCGTGAACGCGTACGGATAATAGAGATTTCCGGATAAAAGGAGGCTGGATAATCGAGGTCGAACTGTATGCATAGTCATAGCCATGACAGATGAATGTGTACGTTTCCTAAAACGATTTGTTGATTTCATCAGCTGAGAACGATAAGGGCATTAAGTTGCCACTAAACCCAGTGTTCAAGACAACTTAACGCCCTTGTCGTTCTCAACAGATGATTTCCACCATGTAGAAACAATAAATGAAATTGAAAAATGGAGGAAAAAAAGTTCGACTGGTGCTTACTCGGCGTGCTGACATAGGAGACCCACTTAGGCCGGCTGTAGTCCACAGTTTGCATGAAGATCAGCAACATACAGGCCCAGAATGCAGCAAGGCATGTGTAAAAGCAGAAATAGAAGAGCGAGATTTGACCTGCGAAGTAAACGAGAAAATACCAAAATTGAACATTTCATATAAAGAACCAGACACACAATTATATAAAAATCAAGGAAATTGCAACTTAACTGGGTACAAGACATTGTGGCTACTCTAATCCGTAACAGCATGGGCTACTTCATACATTGCACACAATATCAATCTCTGAACGGTAACTAACAAAAATGCTTGAACTTTCAACAAAATGTGCTCGATGCTCAAACTCGTACTGGTACACATTCTTCTGTCAGTAAAGAATTACCTATTTCTACTATGAGCGCATAATTCAAAATTTCATGAGACAGGGTATTTTTGTTCTCTTTTTCAATAAATGGCCATGTATTCCTACATACACGTGTGATGGATACAAAATGGCTACAGAATGGCTACAGAATATCTGAATGCAATGGATGTCATAAATTATGTGCAAGTGGCACATTCAGAATGAAGTCATCAATCGCACCATATCGATCTGCAGTGGCACTACAAATGAGCATTGCACAACAGGAACAACCACTTCCCTTGTCACCCTACACAGGGGGATGTGGCAAAATGTTTGATGCGCACACATGCATGCAGTAGAACAGTGTGCACTGCTCTGTCAAGCAGCTCTTCACATTACGGCCAACACTGTACAATACTTGTGACAAGCAAACACTCAAGAAGACCTGGGGAAGAACAGTGAGGACACTGGTTGGAACACAGCTGGCCAGATGTGCGGCCCAAATATATAAAAAATCCATACCCTCCCCCCCCCCCCAAAAAAAAACAACAAACAACACACACACATACACACACACAACAAAGCCAACAACACAAAAGTCAAATGAACGCTTTTAAGCGTCCACTTAAAACAACCCCTCTCCACGTACACAAAGCAAAACAGCACCCAATTTGGATCGACGATAAAAGAAACAAAAATCACATGAAGAACAGCGGAAGAAAGATGATCATCATAGGAAGTCAGATGACACAGAATACAATGGAAGAATAGTAATGTATATGCAGCAGGGGAACACTTTTGACTTCCCAAGCAAGTTTTGGCAAAAAGTCCCCAGTGAGGTTGGTTTCTCTTTCAGAATTCCTTTCAGGAAAACGGGTTAAAAGCTAGGAAAAAGGGCTAAAAGCTAGGAATGCACATAGTTAGGCCTGTAATACCTATCACTGATGTGACTAAAGCAGCTTTCAGATTCTTTCTCTATTTGTCTTGTGTTAACCATACCTCAATTTCATGCTTACAATATTTTATGTGCACTGGGATATCATATGCGTTTCCCATACACTGCATGTATTTTTACTTTCACAAGTTTTACAACAAAATAGTACCAATACCTAAGTTTTCATAATACATTGTACATATATATGTTTTTTGGGTTTTTTTTTTTTTCTTGGAGTGTAAGCAATGGACAAGATCTCACTTGTAAGGAGCTACCATTCCTTTTTAGCACAGCTTTCAGCTGAGGAAATGCTTTAATAGGATGACAAGCCCGTGTTAATAGCCGCAATCCTCCAGCGGAAGAAGTCACCGTGCACTTGATCTTGCCTGGTGTACATAGGGGAGGATATATGGGCTGCTGCAGAGTGCCCGTGGTGATGTAACCATTCATTCCATTTCAGGGGGCAAATTCCAAAGAGAATCATTGATTTGTAGCGTGTCTGGCAAATAGTGTCATTCAGGGGACAATCTGAGCCATTCATGGCTGAGATCTGTCCACATAGTGTAGTTTATAGCTGGCATACAAACATACGCAGTTCTCCCCTCCCTGCTCTTAGCACCCCATCTGTCAACAGCAAACCTATAAATTCATCATTAAAACTATTTAAAGCACCCAAGTCCCCCTTGCTACTACAATACCTTCATAAAATTAGAAAAAAAAACTTGTACGTGGGGCAGGTTTTCATGTAGTCCTGTACACTCGTACAATGTACTGGTAGTTTTTATGTCCATTATTATATGTTTGATATAACACTCTTTAAACACATTGAACAAAGATAACATGTATAATGATTCAAAAGATTACAGAAACATAACAATTTTAGAGGTCTGAATGTTGGTTTGTGGGGGAAAAGAAAGGAGTTGTATTATAGTTATCTCAATACACTTCATCATATGTCATTACCTAGAAGGCTTTGACTAGTATTGACACTGACAAAGACATAACTTGTTTACTGCACACAAACTCGACTTAACAATTGGAATTGTTAATAAAAAAGAACAAAATCAGGTACGACTGCAGGCAAATGTCCGAAGTCCAAGAAGAAATAGGAGAAAACAAAATGAAAGCGTTATTCATGTGTATCTTCCTGCCCCCCCCCCCAAAAAAAAAAAGAGAAGAAAAAATTATGCTGATATGCACTGCCTATCTGAATCATATGCACTGAGTTTTTAGAGATGCTCCCCTTTGGTACCCATCTTAAATATTCATGAGGCTAATTTGTAAACTCTTATCGGCACCTACCATAAACAGGGGAAGTGGGACGCTGTCTGCCCTAACCCCCCCCCCCCCCAAAAAAAAAAAAAAAAAACAGAAAAGAGTACACTCTGGGCTGTTTTATATCAAATATTTGCATTCACTATCAAAGAGTTCGAGAGACTCTGAAAAAAAATCAAGAGGGAGATGAAAAGTGCAACACAATGACAGTTTGCCAATGAAAACACCTGTTTCCTTCATTGCATGACAGATTCCCATCCCCTCCTAACCCCACCCCCTAGATACAATTGTACTATGCAATAGAATATAAAATGTTCTGTATATTTCAGTTCACCAAGAGTGCATTTTGTGTAGTTTTTATTATTTTTTTCTTCTATTCAAATAATTATTAAAGGAGACTTCTGGATAACTTTCAGACTAAGCATTTGAAAATCTGATATATTGGTTTTATTGGCCTAACGGTTACAGAGTTTCAGAATCTATAGTGATTGGGGTGATGAATAGAATGTTTTTAAAATTCACGACAAATCACAATGAACAAGGATGATGACAAAGCAGCTTCACCGTAAGAATGCATGAGTATGGGTGCTCATGGAAGCAGAACAAATAAAGCGAGTATGCACAAATTCTACACAGTTGAAGTTGTTAAGCAAGTATTGTTGTAATGGAATGTTATTGCTACATTTAATACTGGAAAACATGAAGCCTCCTACAATTGTATGTCATCATCCTTGCTAAGTGTATTATATTTTGTGTTTTCCATGGTACTAATCTGCTCTAGGCTACAATAATCCCACAAATCTTTACGTAACATAACAGACTAATATGCACTACATGATGTGAAATTATAAAATTCATCTAAAAAGCCCCTTTATGCATATAATTTGTCAACTGACAAGATCAGAAATGAGGAAAGTTTTACAGTGACAGGTCTCTTGATTGACCATCTTGTAGTGAAAGTACATTTATTCAACAATTTGTTACCTCTCACAATCATCTCATCATTTTGGTGGAAAGCATACTGCATCACAGTACTATAAATCACTGATGAGGTATTAAATGCAAAGTTGCTGGTACTGTAGCCAGGTGAGAGCCAGGTCACAATTGAAACTGGGGATAATCACGTGGTAAACAACTAAAAGTGTCACCTATGTACCAGGTAATAGTCTTTACGCTAAACTGCCATTGCGGCATCAAAGCATTTACTGTGGTTCTGAACACCTCAGTAGTTTCGATTACCCGACGTGCACATGGCGACACGTGCACTCTGCCGGGACTGAACCCATTTTCCGCTTGCCGATGTCGCCATAACACCTCTTTCCAATGTCCTGAGCAGTCATCAATAGACCGGCAGAAGAGCGGATGGAGTGTATACAACGAAGAATCTTCTCTCATACAAAATGATGAAACCTGAAATGTGTGTGTGTGTGTGTAATGTGCATCTCTAGTGCATGACTTTGCCCAGCTTTTGATTCTAATCATTACATTGATCCATTATAAGTTTTGTTATGTACATGAACCATGTAGGCCCTGCACTTTCATTCCTACCCCTGTCCCTGAAAAATAACATTTGTTGACAATGATGTTCAAGGACATGCGACAATGCTGATTTGTATTTCATAACCACACGCAAAATGCACACTGAACTTGTTATGGAATTTCGGCCTTGCATATATAGTAGGTAGTGGATCAGAGAGTGACCTTGTGTAACACTGACCTCACCACTGAGCCACACAGGCAGAGGCAACATTTCCCCATATTTCGAGCTGATTTATATCACTTTCCAGTTATGACTGATCTTTGGGGTCAAACGCAGCTTTTTACACCCTTCTCCCCTACCCCATCCCCCATGATAAATCATGAAATCCCTGCACGCTGCATTACAGAACACAAGTAAATATTAGCTTTTATCACAAGTAGACCTTTCTGCTGTAAAAAGGGGAGGGGGTGGAACTCACCTAATATTGACATTCTTTCAAGTTTTTCTTCCTGAGGTATGAATTCAGGAAAAGTAGATAGGGTAGCTATGAAAAAATTTTATGAAGGCAAGAACAGAAATATGCCCATCCAGGACTGAAAACTGTAGTGGCATCAGACACTACCTGTCAATAGCCTAACTGCCCTGTTTAATCTTTGCTCCTCAATATTTCATTGACCCTTTGGGAACTACCGAAAAAAGTTTGACAAACTGAAGCCCCCTCCCCCCTGGATTGAGGTGAATGAAGTTGGTTTGCTTGAATATCAAACAAAAAACAGGACTTTTTTAATGAATATCATATTACTTAAAGAATAAACATGACAATGACACAAACAGAAAAGGGAAATGATTTACAGGTGTGAAAACTTTATTTGTGAAGTAACCCCCACTAAAGAACTACAGATTTGGACAGAAGTATTATACCTACATCCCTGAAATATTATGCATGCAACTTGCTCAGATGTACAGTGCTGAGTACACACGATCTACTCCGTTGTCACCTAAGCATGTTTATTCAGCAGTGCAGCTCAATGCAAGCCCATCTACAATGGAGCTAGCCTATCCTTTCCATAAGCAGGGCGTTTAATGATACAGCCTATGAATATTCATGTCCTGTAGACACCTCCATCTTGCCTAAAACTGTAGGTGTATTCACATTAAAATTTAACTGTGGTATAAAATACCACAGTAATTCCTTGGCACCACTCTCAGTGGCGAAATACCAAGGCAAAAGATACCACAGTATTTTACTTGGTCTGCTCTCGTTTTAGGACATACCATGGCATTTCTGGTAAAGCCTGCACCTTGCCATTTACATTCTATATCTCCTATGGGAAAAAGACAGGATGTGTGCTGGGTCACATGAGAAATACTGCGTAGTATACTGTTGTACAATTGGTGGTACAGCTCTTCTTGATTCACAGTCAAATTGTATTTCGTGCAAAGTTTGAATATCACCTAAATACCATAGTATTTCATGATGTACTTTGTGGTGTATTTGCATTCATGTTATGAATAACTGTGCAAAATACAGCAGTATTTTAAGTATCCGAGTGTATTCTAATATTCTGTGAAGGGTACAAGTTCCCCATTACGCAATTGTGATGATGCAGCAACTTGTGTATGGAATACTGGAGCCTGTATGCATTCAGTAAGGGACCAATCTACTTACTACCTCATACTAGGTATTCTGTTTGAGAGCTTTCATAGGATAGAAATGAAGAAAATTAACCCATATCTAACATATGTCACAGGTAATATCATTCCCCTGCCTTTGAGAGGAGGGAAGTAAAGTGGTCTTTCAGTATGCAAGAAAAAATGAGAATATGTGGAACTCTTTTTTGTGTATTGTCCCAGTAGAATACACAGAGATATTACAGGGGTGAATTTCAGGTATAAGGTTGGGGGGCGGGGGGGGGGGGGGGGGGGGGGAGGTGCTTTGGCACACAGATGAAAGCCTAAACATGAACAAACAAGTCTTTTGTCACTAGATGGCTGGTGTGCCGAATAAACAGCCATTCTTTCACCTATTCGACAAACTAGGCATCAGTCTTCTGGTCCATGTACAGACAGGGACTGAAAAATTAGGGCTTAATGGCTTTGTGATGTATGCAATCCTAGTGTCACTGCCATCCCAAGTATCAATGAAATGGTTGGGGCAATTCGCCACTTCGACTGTGGGCCCATAATCGACGCTGTTTGCGTTCAAAGTTCATTGGGTGACACGTTCAGGTTCATTGTAGTGGGGGAGGCAAGCAGTCAGGTCGGTCCCTGGAAAGCCATTGTGGAGGGCAGACTTTGGCCACGGTTCGCAGAGTCGACTGAGCAAAGAGGAATGAATCTGAATATCTGAGGATTTCAAATTCTGCGGGTGGCAGTGATGACCCCTAATAATCATAAATAAAGTTACATGTTGTCCACGTGACTGAAACACACAATCACAAAGTCTCAGGAGGAATGCATCCAGAAAGAGGGAATCCTTTCCACTGTAAGGCAATGACACAAATGCACAAGTTCTGTGAAAATATCAGTGCAGTCAAGAGGCACAAATCTTGACAATGCCAAGAATTAAACATGTCTTCTTCTTTTTTTGGCAATGCTTGACTATGCAATACACATCATCTGCCTATCCTTGTTCCATCCATAGACAGACAAAGGAAAACAACAACATACAAAATAATGAACATGGGTCTCAATGACGAGTGTCTCGGATAATCTGTAAAGGTGCTGTACATGGACAAAAGACATCTCTCTCAGAGAAATGTCTGTGTTGTTTCACAAGGCGAATCTTCGGAAAACAATATCACAATTATGCCACCATGAAAGCCAGTCCAAACACACATCTTCAGGTATCTCAAAAACATCTTTATACTGGATATAGGCCCCCTACGTATATTCCAATTTGTCCACACTTATTTTTTGTTTTTCATTTCTTTTTGTTCATTTCTCCATTTTCATCATCATTGGAAAGAACACATTCACTGCAGAGCTGGTGAAATTCTGCCTGCTTGCTGCCACTGGTCCACATACCTACACCACAATTCCCAAGTGAAGTGACGCACTGAAATTTGAGGGTAGCTCAGGCACAATGGCAATGTTCCCACATGCAAAGCACAGAAAAAGCTTCATGCTAGACAATCCCAGGTATCAGCACGAAGAAACATAACAATGGCTCAATGAGGGATCGCGATTCAGTCATGGGATGTAGGGGCGGAGTTTTTTGAAGGAGATGCATGAGGGGCTTTAGAACTCAAGAAAGTAAAACCATGGCTTCCATTTAAGTCTCACATGACCAGTCCAGGCTCGGGCAATCCATGGCAGTGATGTAATTGTATGACAAAAGGTTCTGTACAGTCCATTATATCACAGCCACACGCAGCGGATGGAATTATACCCCAGCAAATCAGACCAACCGTAGAAAGAGACACTATTCATTGTGTTCAAAACTACCGCCGACAGGTATACTACAAGCAAGAGGAAACAAATTTCACCGCCTCACAATGGAAGGCTATATGCCTTGATTACAGCAGGTACATACTGATCAAGTTCAGAGCATTCTGTCCAAGAAGGTCTACATTACCACTACATGTAGATAAGCAATATGAAACCACACAGGTTATGTCAGAAACTGGCACCTCCACATTTTCCCTCCAAATTGCTGAAAGCTATACTCAGGAGCAGTTCCACTTCAGTCGTGGTGTAGTGTTATAAACTTTCGTCTAAGAACGACGTCACAGAAAAAAATATATATTCTTGTGACCTTGTTGTCGCAAAGTATACATGTAGGCCTACTTGTGTTGTGTTGTGTTGTATTGTATCGTCTTGGTTGTGTGTTCATTTATGTGCCATTGGGCAGGCATCTTTGAGAATGTGTGTTACAGCGAAATTAGATCATCCTCAATGGGTTACACTGCTGCTTAGTAGTGTACTTAGGATATATTTCTGATTGGTGGATGTTTTTGGCAACTACATGGTTTGTAGCATGGCAGAGTTCTACATGAATGGTTTTCTTGAGGCAACCCAATCTACAGACCACTGCAAGAAATGTATCTTCACATGTTATAATAGGGACACTTCCATTGGTCATTTAATCACAGCCTCTTCTAACAACACAGCGCGTACTTCACCGGTTTGGAGAAACTAAAATTTCTTGCGATAGATCGAATACCAGTAAACTTCAGAACTTAAGCCTTTTGGGCAACCACGAGGTAATGGTAGGTTCAACATACAAACAGTCTTTCACCTTCAAAGACATGTACTACAGATATACAATAGCCTTCTTTCAGAAATATCACTTCAAAGACATCATGCTGAGGTTATTATGACAACTGAACATGACATCATACCCGGACTGCTACTCAGCATCCAGTGACACCAACAGCCATGGAAAAGTACCCGCAGAAGACAGCTGGCCCAGTGAACTAGTGTACACGTGGTGATAGTCACCTCTTTACAAACTTTGGCAAACATCCAATGTACAGTGACTTCAGCCCACACAGGCTGCTAGTCTGTGAACCAGACCCTATTTCCTTCACACTACCCTACCATACATAAACTGAGATTATCCTGAGCTTGCCTCTTTGTACGGTAATTTACATGTAGTACTTTTCCATGTCAAGTGCACAGGATACTCCACCTTAATACTCTATCAAAAATCACAGCATAGTTTTGAAACACAGTACCAAGAAAATGCATTTGTGTTGATGACACCAGTGTGTATCTGCATGTAAAGCTTCTGATCGTTCTGAAGCTGCATGTTTCGTTAGAAGCCTATCCTACTCTGTACACCCAAGCTATTAGCAAGTAGTTCAAAAGATTGCTTTATGTTTATTTTATCACCCTAATACTACCCTAATCTGCTATACAAGAAAAGAAAAGATAAGAAAAGAAAAGGATTTAGAACAAAAATGTACAATAGATGTTTAGAATATAACAGCCAATGAAATAAGATCCTTAGCAACCAACTAACTATGAAATGAATAGCCATCCTCGTGTCAAACTGAGAAACGGTCCCCTCGTTATCATTTGACAACATCTACAAATGTTTGAGGATCACTATCCATAATTCTGCCATGGGATGAGGAAACATCTCAAGACATACGAAAAACATAAAATTGTTTTAATATTGACTTTAAGATGAAAAGGTCTATGATAAAAGAAAACCTAACAGTCTCACATGGATATTATGCATGTAGCAGCTGCACGTATTTTACAGTTGAATACAGAAATATATCATACCGTTTTCTGGTTTTTTTTCTATCGTTGATTGCCATGTGAAACCACAAAATGATTACGCAAATATACCACTGCTGCAACTCTGGAACAGGATGTCAGATAGGGGAACTTTACAGCCAAGGCATTATCGCTGTATCGAATGCGGCATTCATCTTTAGTAAACCAACGACTGACATTGCATCACATTAACATGAGGATCTAACAAAATACTGTGGTTACTTTAACTGGTGAATGTTTTTGCATGTGGATACACATTGTCAGAAGAACTACAGAGATTTTGGAAGGCATCTACACATAGCACAGAAGGTTAATCTTCATATTAAACAGCCCCTTCACATTGTTCACTTTCTGATGAAACATGCAGCAGCTGTTCAGGTTTTGTCTGCAGTTTCATACAGGAGTGACATAAAATCAAGCCAAGCATCCACTAGCACAAAATGTTCCAATTCCTCTAGCATTGACCTGAATTTGTTTCTATATGAAACTCTAAAAACAAGGCAAAATACTAAAAAGGTGAATGAAAGGAAACAGAAACATGTCACTAAAACCTGACAACCCTTCTGCTACAAATGTAGCACAATGATATACTGAACTTTATTTGACAAGTTTCCTTTTCACTGGCAAAAAACAAACAAACAAATTTAAGTCTCCCTCATGCTTTTATCTTGCTTGCTTGCTCTTGCAGACTTGAACTAAGGCTAACCAAGAAGCATAGAGGATAACATTCTGACTAGACTGGCACGTTCATGAATGGAATCATCCAGAGAGACAATTCAGCAGCTAATTGAGGTCGAGGCCATCAACAATGGCATGAATAGACAGGGGGGAATGTTCATTGACCGGTCTGGGTCCGGACTTGGGCTTCAGGGATTAGGACCTGGCCAGACAAGAGGGGTCAAGAGACAGGGGGCAGTCAAGGGTGACCGAACTTGGCCTTGTCTGCTGGACTTCATCTCAAGATCCTATTGTAGGCTCTTGTTTTGTTTGTTTTTGGGGCTTGATCAACACAATGGCTACTTCAAACAGATACAGATCGGCAGTATGGCTACAGTCAAGGACTACCAACTCGCGTGTAGAATCATTTCTGTGTGGTTCATATGTATCCTTCTGGCATGAGCCCTGATTTTACATTATATGTTTTGTTCTGTTTTGTTTTTTCTTTTCTGTTAAACAAATATTGAATGTTTGGTCATGATGGAGCTTTTATTACAGATCCTATCCTTGAACCAAACTGTAGTATTAAAGGAAACACGATCACATTTTTAGGGGGAATTATGAGGATTGTTGCAGTACATATGCTGGAGTACACTGTACAATTCACACAGAAGAGCTAGATACACTACTACAACTTTTCTGCCATATTCAAGTGCAAATTTGTAGGACAGTTGTTTAATGTGCAAACTTTGCACATATTGTCAGTGTGGAAAGACAAATAAAGTTTCCTGACCTTTGCAAAATACAGATACTGACGGTATAACACCTCTAGAATTTACACTTGGACACAGTGCAAAGACATACATGCTTTAATAACAGATGATGCTACAATGTATTCTGTAAGGGTTCATATCAAAAAGGTCTTTAAATATCACATTCGATTGTGTATTAAAATGTTACACAAAGGACCATGCCATAATATACGCTGAGATGGAGTAGCACACCAAATACAAATTGAGAATTTAAACATGCTTTGCTTTTACAGTATACCTGCAATAGCATCCGTGACTGATTACACTCACAGACTTTAATAGAACTTTCAACAAATGCCCACTGTTGGGATGCAAATGCTTTGATGCACATTGAAAAGTTGTTGTGGCCCAGTGGTTAGGACCATGGACCATCAATCTCTCAATCGCAAGATCCCAGGTTCCAGTCCCCTGGCTACAGTGGGTGTGCTCCAAGGCAAGGCACCTTATCCTCACTGCCTTGTCTTTTGAAAGGGACTTCAAGCCGTTGGGGGCCTCTTGTTGCTTGCTTCCAATGCCTTAATAGTTGCTTCCCTAGCAGTCACATAAAAACATCACACAACATTGTCTTCTATTTGACATTCTAATCCATTGAAGACTAGTCCCGGACTATACTCGAGCAGGTGTTTATGAATAATGTGTGACTAGTAAAGCAAAATCAGCTCATCTTCAATGCTTCAATACAAGACATACCAGTCATGGGAGAGATCACAAAGTCTCGACCAATCTCCATGCCAATGTCTATCTGATAAGCTTTTAACTTCAATTATACCAGCATTAAAGGCAATGAGATAATCTTGGGCTGCTTGTTCTGTTGAAAAGCTGCACTTTGTTGGAATTCTACTATATACAATATTCATAATCATTTCTAAAATATCATGCATCGTATCGACTGCTACCTGGAGTAGAGTTATTACATCAAGTACATGTGTGCAAAAGTTACTGTTACTGCTTCAGTTCTCTTGACTTATCTTCGCTCTCAATTCCCTTGATGGGGGGATGCATTTGTTTACTGAGCTAAAACGGCAGTTGCCATGGCGACCGGCTGCTCCATGCACGGGAGCAGCTGACTCATGTCACTTTGATGAAGGAGCTGCGCATAACATCTTGCACTACCACATCAAATGCCCTTGTGTATGGATGTTGAGAAATTGTTCATCCTCGGCACACAACTCGATCTCAGCTCCATGTCTTTTATTTTCCCAACCTCCCCCCCCCCTTTTCCCCTCCCCTCTTCCCTTCCCCTATTCTCCTCCTCTCCCTCGCCATGTAATACATATACCAATGATGTAATTATCATCTCTAACTACATCACAAATACACAAGACCACAGACATGATGGTAAATACCAGTTAATTTGAACTTCCACAGGAGAGGAACTATTCATGGGGTAAAAAAGAAATAGTGGTTTATTAGGGATGTTAAGGTTAATCTCAGGGAGAATCTAACGGTGAGGTATAATCTGGTGACTAGCTCAGCCAAAATTGGCTGAAATTCTTCTTTGCAAAAGACATGAACAACTACAAAAGCACTCAGAAACTGCAGACCTCTGCCAAGCAACTCATTTCCACCCATATTGTGATTTCCATCCTATTTTAGAGTCCCAATGATAACAAATCCTTTAAAAATCCTTTACAAAATCCTGTATCCAGACAATGATCTGGAGCACTGCCACAATTTCATGTATTCCGAGTGCTATCATCATCTTTTCCTGAAAATTTTACCCACATCCGTAAATCACCTTTGGAGTTATTTTGCATACAAACAAACAGACAAACAAACCAATGCTGGCAAAAATGTTACTCCCTGAGGGAGATGAGAAGCTAAAGCTTGTGTCCCATATCAATGTTTGGTGAAAATGCGTGCAACTGACTAGCCCAGCTCATGTTCAGCTATGCTTTTGGTGAAACTTTCAATAATCGGTTTAATTTCACTCATTATTCATTATGGTGAACTCAAACTTGGAGTAGCGTTCCACTTCGCAGCCCCTTCAACTGTGGGGTTTAATTCACCAAAGAATGTCCTCAAGATATACTTCATGGTTTGGTGCGTAGCTTTTCCTCACATTTTGCACACTCCTCCTCTACAACTGACCCCCCACCAACCCACCCAATGTGCATGTGCGCTACATGAGCTGAGGTCACTGATCAGTCGAACTACATCAATTCCATTCCAGGCATAACTCATTGCCATGTCTATTTCAATGAATGAAATGGTTCTATGACATGCTCCCACGACAATTGCTCCCATGAAATATCTGCCGGCTCGGCCAAATATAAATTCTACTCACAAGCATAAACCTAATCCTTATTCTTCACATCAATCTAAACCTAACACCCTATCACAACCCCAACCCTAGCCTTAAGTCCTTAGAAGACTGGAGCAACTGTCACAGGAGCAAATGTTGTGTAACAGCACCATGCCTGAAGATAAAGTTGTTTTGAACAAAAGGGGGACACCAGAAGAAAGGGATCAATGAAGATTTGGGCACAAGCCAATGAATGATAACAAGGTTATGACCCATCAGAATACTCTAAATCATAAACTTGACTTTCTACTGTATTCTCAAAACAGCAGTCTTCCTCTAGATACTCCTTTGCTTGGTTAATGGTATAAAAGCAAGACATGGAAGGGGGAAAAATACATCTGAACTTAAATAATCCTAATCACAGATTTACTGCCAATTTTTGTACAACATAAGAACATGGTATCACTGATAGACCACAAACAAAATGGGGGGGGGGGGGGGTACACATTTTAAACAAAGAATTTGTGATACTTGGCAAATACATTGTATCTAACATCTAACCAACTGAGGTCAAAAGAAGCACAGATCTCCCTAGCTGTATACTAGTCAGTTCTAATAAAACACCGCGCTGGCAGACTTACAATTGTATCTGCATTTGAATAGCCCTGGAAATTCCTTTACCTTTGTCCAACTTCACCGTAAGTATCCCCTAAAATGAGTACTATGGCTTGTTAAACTTCACGTAACTATTGCTATAAAGATGAATGTCTAAGCTCCACTACTTTTAGTTTGCATACCATTCTACAGGGGTGAATTCCTCTGAATGTTAACTCCTCTTTAATTGCAAAGAGACACAAAATATTTGCAAGATCAGCCGGTTGTCCCCCCATGTGTAGGTATCATTTTGATCAACAAACATCCAATCACTTTTCCTAAGCTATCCCTTCTAACTTTGGCTAAACTTTTTCCTTTACCTGTCAAAATATTTATGTTGCTCACAGTCTGAACTTTAAACATTGGAAGCTTACAAAACATAACACTAGCAATGGGATGTGCACAGCAAGTGCACATCACAGGTTTATCACATGTTCATTTCAGTACTTGTTCATTTGAAAAAGAAATATCAATCCTCAATGCAAGTGATTATAATATGTCTATTTAAGTACCACAAGTTCTCTAGCCAAAGTATCTCGTTTGTGTCATTAGCAACATTTACCATAGTAAGCACTTATCACAGTCAGAATGTAAAAAACAAACAGACACATAATACAGTATCAATAGGCAGATAACTGTATTAACCTACAATCCATCAACTAACTGCAAATTCCATGAACATTGTAAGGTGTCTGTTTCCTTTAATATAGATAGCTATGCATTCTTGCTATTAAAAGAAAAAGTCAGTGAGCTGAAGCTTGTTTGTTTTGACTTTCTGTCTTTAAACTTGATATGCATTGCACATTCTCTGACAATACCTGACATGTGTGGAAATGTACACACGCGAAATTAGTGCCGTTTAGCTTCCGAATCCATCTAATATCCTTCTGGCTTGCTCTGAACAACATCCTTCTGCCAATTTCTCACGGGAAAGGGGATGAACTTACATCGATTGGGAATGTTACGAGGTCTTATCTCAGGTCGATCACTCTATTTTGCTTTTCCCACAGGAAGGTACAGGGTTTGTGGAACCAAAAAGTTTTGCAAAGCCCTGTAAATTCAATTACATCAATTTCCTTTTGCGCTTCCACTGATTCACCCCAAAATTTTCCACAAGGAGCCAAACAGCCTACCCATGACTAAGGAAACACCTGAAATGTGCGAGGCAAGAGTGGAGCACCTACCACAAACATGAACAGATGTTAAGCCCCAATATGTATGCACGTGCAGAAGACCAGAAATCTAATCTTCTAGTATTGTATGATACAAGAAAGTCCACAATAGCAAGATTTACACATAGTTGTATAAACATGTCTAGCTCAGAACTGCACTGAAGTAGATATATTAAACACTGATTCTACACATGCACACTTTAGACAGACATTGTAGGATGTTCCGTATAAAAATGTTTGCAGCGATATCAGGAAACCATGGGTGTGTGATACATGGTGTATGCACGGGTCTCGGCAGGCTCCTCTCTAAACTACTCAAACATCGGAAATTTCATGCGGGAAGTTTTCACACACCTTTTGTTTCTACTATAGATGAGCACGTTTTTCATTTAGACATATCAGGGCATATCATAAAGTACAATCACTTTCTTCATAAATATTGAAGAAACTGCTTGTTTTGACTTCAGTGCATTCTCCAGGATGTCCAGTCATCCTGTACTTGGTAATAACTGTTTTGTAGCTCGCATGGAAATTTAACTCCTGAACTGGCTTATTTATAGTAGGTTGATCGGTTTTTGGAGCTTGGTGCTACATCACAAACAGTGTGGGTTCATAATTTCACGATCTGGCTCTTTCTTCATATTATATATCTGCCACACATATAGGGCATCTTCATGAGGTATTGAAATCACTCCCAGCATACTTCCCTGGCCACCAAAAATCTCCCCATCAGTTATCAATAACCACACCGAAGGGGCTCACAAGGAGATAGAGCCGGCAAGGCACACTGCCTCTTTCTAAATATATCTCAACGTAAATGTCAATCTTGAACCAAATCAAATGGCAAGTCTCCTTCTTGGTGGGAGGAGGTGGGGGGGGGGGGGACCCAAAAAACTTACTACTCCAAACAGGTCACTTAATGTTTGCAACTGAGGCCCCACAAATAGTTCACATGCAAAGCTAATCACATTCTTTGGCTCAGTAACAGAAGGATTTGTTTCATTGAATCATAATTAATGAAAATTAAAAAGTAGCCAGGTCACATGTAACATCAATGCAATAGCATGCACTGCTCGCTTGAACATGTTCATCCATCACTACAACCACTGTATAAACTGCACTGCATTTCCAATGGATCAGCACAAATAGGGATCTCCACCCTCCCCACTATTGAGATTATGTAATTAGCCAAATGGAAATGGAAGTCCTCCCAAACAGGCTACTAACACATAATAGTCAATGAAAATATGGATCTGTCTTTTTCATTTTCAGCTGCACAAAGCTCTCTGGAGACATTTTCCCCGAGACACTGTACACACACCTGCACAGCACTACAGTAAGAGAATACACCTGACGGTGGCCTATACCTATTTATAGCCAAGAAGGCGGCTTTTACTCCCTAGGAAAAACTGGATAGTTTGGGTCTGAGTTAAAGACCTACTGAGCAATACAGAGGGCATCGTAAACCTCAGAACAAGAGAAATTAGCACACAAGCCAAACAAGAGCATCTTACCTTTTCCATAGCATTACACATTTTTTATTGTGTGTGTGTTCCATCACTACCCTATACTACACTTTACCTACAGCTTTACATTCAAGATTGATATGCACACTGCATGTCAAGCCAAGGTGCAGAGAGCACAATGGGCCCACTGGTTTACAAAGCTGCGCCAGTGAAGGAAATGTGGGCATAATGGGGGGGAGTTAATCTCATCAAGAGGTTCAATACAAACAGGACTGTTTGTTCTTACAATGGATGCTGGTTTCTACCACTGGGTCACAGTCAAAGATTTCTCTCTCTCCCCCTCTCTTCCCCAGACCTTAAAGACAGCCAATCCCTTTTACATGCAAATTTTGGAAAAATTGGTGAGAACACTTAGGTATTGAAGAAAACATTTGGAAACCTCCTGTAAATTTTGAACTCAAGAGGGTCTTTATTTGTTTAGTAAATTGACCATTAAGATTTGAATATTTTTTTCGTACTACGAAAAAATTACAAATCTAAACTACTAGTCTAATTCTACAGACCTGTGTGATGCACTTAGTTGCACGTGTAGTTCATGTAAGTGGTGTGTTGTTATTTGCTATCGACAACAAAGTAAGAGAAGCTAGTGAATTCTTCATTTCTAGCTGACAGCTTTAATATGCATATCTTTTGTTCGAAGTATAAGTATAATTATTATAACCACAGGAGGATTAATGTATGCAGCTGTGCCTAGTACACAGAATACGTTACGGTGAGCGTTTGATGCATTATTTGAATTTTAATGGCTAACATCCTTCTAATATCACATAAATGTTATAGATTTACAATAGTCTTGTCATTCTGATAGAATATATCATGTTCTGTGCTATTTGGGAAGGAATGCAAAAGGGAAGGGCTATCTTTAAGGCAGAGGAAGAGCACACTGCACAGTTCAGGGCATTCCAAGATATGTCATTCTTTCATTTTTGTGATATTAAGTATCAGTGAGTTACCTCAGGTGAGTAGTAATTGTCCCATGCATGTGCACATGGACAGGTAAAATTATATTTAAACTTCATTTTAAGGAGGAATTGCACATAATACATTGTACATGTACAAAGGTTTGTACAGTCTCCTTGTAAATAATTTTTGGAAAAACAGGCTTCATCCAACTCCTACATTATTAATGATAAAACAACAGTTCTAAAAGAATTTATGACAATTATTTTGGAAAGAGCAAATGGTAAGATGGTAGTTGCTTTGCATGCTGAATACTGTCATATCATAAATCAAACTCATGGCAGGCCCTATCATCTCATTACACTATCAATGTATGTGAAGAACATTATTATCAATGTATAGATGTAAGATTTATATTTTACATACAGTTAAAGCACAATAACCTTTAGATTAAAAACTAAAAATTCACAGAATGTGGGCACCTATGAAGCTATGTTTTTTGCTATCCGCCTTTATACTGTACTTACTTGTATGGATATCAAGGGTGAAAAAAAAAACAATAAAAACTACAGGGTTCAGACATTAAGGCTGCTATCAGTATAAAGAAGGAAGAATTTTATGTAACCTCAAGGTCATTGCATTCTAGTGACCCGAAATTGTCTTGGAATGCATGGATATGTCCCAAGTGACTGACACTGGGGCCTATTTAGCAGCAGAGCCTCTGTGCAGTGTCAGTATATCACCATCTAAAGTAGATCATCACATCGATCAACCATGGGTTACTCCAAGTCTCAGAGTGGACGCTACATCATAAAGCTTTACTCTCTCCCCCTCTCCCACACCCCCTCCTCCAAAAGGCTCATCTATCACAAATCTAAATATGCTACAGACATGTCATCATCATCAACAACTGAGCAGAGAAGATGGGATGCATTCCTCCGCACTACACATCTGCACGGGACCGTGTAAAGGCCGCCAAAACTGATTGTTTATCATTTCTTTCGCATCAATGCACATTTCAAAACCAAGCGCATCTGTCTTGCGCAAATCCTATTGCCTGCGGCATTCCACCAGGCATACACATAGATTATCAAATCAACTTCTCCCACATCGACCAATCTCCCCTCGCAGCGTTACGAGAACAACTGAAACGCTACACCGACGTATAGACACCGTGCACTCTTTCCTGCACGGAACAATGCTGTCAGCCTAGCTCGTGTGTTGACAGTCGTATGCACCCTCATGTGCGTAGACAGGGGGCCTTCCACAGCAATCTGCATTGGCAGAATCCCTGTTGACCTTCATTAGATATGCGCACAGTCGATGCATCGATACTAGTCTACTCGCCAAGACTGTCCTGGGGGAAATCCGATCGTTGCACAGCCTCGGCGCCCTCACCACGGGCAAGAGACACCGAGACATGCTGCGGAGATATCTAGACGGGCTTCGGGGGGATAACGAATTGTAGAGCGTACCAATTTGCTCAGCGCTGAGTGGTTTTTATGAGCACTCACTCTCGGCACATCTGAATTGAAAACTGTTTGTGTTGATTATCAATGCATCCCTCTTCTAGGGCAGTCCATCTCACTGCTCACGACCTGATCTGGTATCACAGATGTTATCTTGCCATAGGAAAGACGCATGACCTTCCCACAATGCATCTCTCTGCAAACATGAGTGTGAACAGCCAAGGCTACACCAATGCTCTCAAATGTTACACACTTGGACACTCGCTGAGTGTTGTTGCCTGGCCAGCATGTTCTAGTCAATCTTGGTGTATGAAAGTAGTAGTAACAGGTTTCTGATCAATCACTCGGACTAAATGTACAAATGCCGCAACCATCACAACCTAATATACAATGTTTGACCTCATTTGCTATACTTTGCAACCTGATGATTAAATAGCTTTACACTATAGTTGTAATTGCAGCTCAATAGTTGTAAAATTTTATGTTATGTGTAAGCCTGACTTTACCAACAAAACTAAACTACAGTATGAGCTACAACAGAAAAAAAGAAAAGAAGGTATTGTTATTTACTCCAACTCGAAAGGGTAGCTTCCTCACTATTCCTGAGGCACTATGAGGGAATACTGCACATGGCATCTCTGTTTTCTATGTGATCTCATGCACAGATTAAGGCACTGTTGCTGTATGAAGTGCATGATCTTGCATGCACTACATCAGATTATCTGAACGACAAATACATGATTGGCCCAAATGCAAGTTTGTTTCACCATGGGTGCAGGCTACGGTGAAAAAGAAGTGCACAAGGGCTAATCGTGCATTTAGAGTGTGTATACACTAGTCTAGAAGAACGGTGGGCAACATTTGCAATGTTTATTAGTAAAGCAAGTTTATTAGTAAAGCAAGTTTATTAACAGCATCAAGTTCCTAGGAAAGATGCAATATTAAGCCATCACAGTGCATAACCATGAGCTACAAAAGGTTAATGTAGAGTCAGTCGTGTGGTGTCACTTGCAAATCAAAAATCATATTCTTGATACTATGAAAGATATTTCCATAAGATCACAGCTTAATGAAACAATGAAACATATTTTCTCAGTAAGTTTTTTTTCTGTGCACTGGATTTGAACAGTATCAGTTGATATCTTTCTACAGCACTGAGTATGGAGGCTTTGATGTGTAAAGTCCAAACTTCTCAATGACTGCACGCTGGCATTCCTGGTTGATAAGTACTCATAAGATGAAAAGTAGGTGAGCAAAGTTAATCAGTATTTGATTTATTACTACTGCTGGTGATAATTCCCTGCAGATCTGCATTGACAATGGTAGCTACGGTGATAGCAAACACCCACTTATCTTTGAAAATGCTGTGAAAAGGCCCAGATGGACGAGTGACTGGCATACATGTAGTTCAAGGGTTCAAAAACAACCCTGACTCTGGACACAGGCTCACTGTTCAAAAGAATGCCCAACACTAATTGAAATTAATTATCAATTTTTTCCCTCGCTTCAAAAAGATACACCCTCGTCCCCCCCCCCCCCCCTTACTCGGATGCTTGAGACAATGTGTTTCCTGAAAACCTGTGCATCTTGAAATGAAACTGTGCGCCTTACAAGATGGCTAATTGTTTTCATGTTCCCACATTCTTCATCTGTACGAGTAGTGAAAAGCGAGCACCATGCCTACAAAACAGCCAAACTTGAATAGCTATCGAGCTTGCTGCATTAGCGTAGTAATCAAACAAACGGCACATGTACAGCTGTACGTATCATGCTCCACACACACGCTGGCAATGTACTGACACTCAGACAGGGACAGTGCACACTGTGATCGCTCTGCTCTGCTCTATTAGTGTCACAGCATGGAACATAACACCCTTTACTGCGTGCTACCACAGCTATACTACCTATCTATTAAAGGCATCTCATATACATTGTATATAGAATGGGAGAATGGTTTACTTCACTATAGTAGTAAGTCACAGCAGTTCTACTAAAAGCCAAACCTTGTAGAAATAAAACATGAGGTTTGAGTGTAGCATCCCACACCAATGTAGGCAGACACATTTTCAACTAATTCTAGGTCTGTGACAATACAGCCTTGTGCCAATCTCTTGATATGGATGCAGGAGCTTTTAATTAATTAAGTCCCATCAAAAACAATTAGCTCTAAAATACATTTTATGTGTATCAATTGTAATATATCTTTTTTATTCAAATTTTCCCATGGAAACAGGAGAAAAAAAAGTAATCCATTTACACAATAAACTACAGTCCCTATGAAAGATGTGAATATAAAACTGAATTTTGAAATTCAATACACAAACACAAGAAATCACAAATGCATACGTCAAACTTTGGGAATAGACTCTCACAAAGATGAGATTTTGATTTCAGTTCTGTTAATAAATTTCTGTCATATTTGGTGTGCTTATTGACAAAAATAAAGGCCTGGCATTGTTTTCAGAATCTCAGCAGCCAGATCTGCATTGATAAGCACTTGGGGGGGGGGGGGGGTAATAAAATATTAACATTTAACCACTGCAGAAAAGTAATTAATCTTGACGAAAATGTCACATACGAGTAGTTGTTCAAGCAACACATCATAAGCGTTTGTGTCAATAGTCTGCATCTAAGACGCATCAGCTTTACATGTACGATGATAACACAGTTTAATTGCGTGGCTGCCTTCATGCCCCGTACAAGAGAAAGGCACACCTACACTAGAAAGGCATCTGTACAGGAGACTCTGGATCTAATTAATGAAGAGTTTCTATCCACAGAAACACTCATGAGGGAGTACGCTTTCACGACATTGGATGCTGTGAGCTTTTTTTTTTCCCCCCCTCTTTTTTTTTTTTTTTTTTTGTGTCTCATCTCCTTGGTGATGAAACCAATCAAGGCTGATGACAAAGCATCTCTCTTCTCGTCTCTAGTCTTTTAAAACTGTCTGTCAAATTCCATACGTGTCACAAACACACACACACACACACACAAACACTGATGCAACTCCAACACTACCAAATACAGTGCACAAGTCTGGCTTGATCCAACATGGCTGCCGAGTCACCTGAAGGACCCGCACAGTAGCAGATACAACGTGTATTCATAGACATCTCTTCAACAACTTCTTGTTACAGGTGGCGGCAAAAATTATTGCTGGTATTTCACTTACATTAATTAGCTAAAACAGCTCGTTATATCAACATAAAGACTGTTGTCACATTCAACTGCATGCCCTAATATGCATTATCAAAAGCAGGAAAGTGGTTTTCATATTTCACATCCACAGCCCTGTTTCAATGAAATCCACACATATTTTTGCATAGATCTATGCCTCAAAAAGCTCTTTCTTTGGAACAACTTGCGTTCGAATAACACTTCTCAATCATTTCCGAATGAGTCAAGCACACAGCCACATCCCTGCATGATTAAGCTACTTTCTGATTTCCTGTTCACACATTTCCAGGATGTATATTGCATCATATCTCACAGACACTGACAAACACAATCATATGATTAAAAGAAACAGTTGGCCTCAAATATGTACAGTTCTCTTTGTTGAAGTTAAATTAATCACCCTTATAATCTGTCAAGAATCCGTCATCAAAAGTGTGTGCCACAGCAATTGCTGGAACGTTATCACCCTGCATATATATAATCAATATATAGACCTATAGTAACTGAAAATAGCACACAATCTTTATGCCTGAAAAGGGTTGCTACAAAATCAATTAGTTTGCAAGCAGATTGTAATCCCCATTATACTATAACTGTCACTTTACATGAATTAATCATATGAAAAAACAAAAGCTTGGTGGAAATCCCAGTGTACAGTGTATAGTGACCAAGTGCCTTTACCCCTTCCATGTCAGACCTTCTGTATACACAGTGCAGTTGTATGTACCTGTAAGGGTCAAATTTTGCTAGTATAAAATAATTGGCACTAGTGGCTGTATGCCTCTCTTTACTTTGTTTTCTTCTTTTATCATAAAGTTTTATTAGATATAAAACTAAGTTTCCCCCTACCCGACTATGCTGTATGTTTTGCAAACAAATATATCTTGCAGGGTAGAATATTTCAAGCACCTGAACTCAATTGATCAACATGATACACAACAAGACATAAATGTTTCATGAAATCTTGAATTTTATGCAAAAATACTCCATTACTGCAATTATAAACAAATAAAATATTCTAAAATTAACCAATGGACCTAAATTTATACAAGTTTTCACTTCTACAGCAGATGTAAAATAGTATATTGAGGTTATCTATGTTAAAATGAAGGTAAAATACAGTATACATTTTAGTTTGTGTGTTTGTTTTTTGCACATGTAAAAAAAGTCATATTTTTGTGATTAAGTTTATTGTTTTGTCCACAATTAGGAATTGCCGACAGGTTGGTATCATTACAGTGATGATTATGGGATGCTAAGATTATCATAATCTTCCTATCACTTGATTCACGCAAGATTTAGGGCCTACATCAGGATTTATTACTGACTCTGGATACAAATCAGCTTGTTTTTAATGGTCCAGTGAATACTATCACATTGTTATACAACTTGTAAGTAATTGCATTACTGATCAGCGGTGCAACAATTCATTCATGCCAAATCTAATTTAGATCTTGCATAAATGTTATCTGTAGATGTCCTTTTCAACTGAGAGGTCCTTCTGTTTTGATGAAAGCAGTAGTTTGCCTGGCTGATTGTTCCGAGTCCAATATTAGATTACATTGTTTTTCCTACTTTGTTGTCATGATCATGCCCAGTACGTCAAGCTTGGTAGACTTGATGGCATTCTTGCATTCTGCCACAATTCTCATAAAAATGTCACCTGTGCAATTCTACAGATAATTTACCTATCTCTAGTGGGGCCAATACAAAGTCAGAACAGGGCAGCATTTATAAAACAGTTTCAGTCATTTTCCTAAATGGCCATGTGGGCAACTGGGCAAGGGAATAAAACATTTTTTATATGCAGGCAAGTACCCAATAATTTTACACACGAAACAATAAGCACAAATTGCCCTGAGCAAGCGGATTTGTGGGAACCTGGCGCGTACACAGGGCACTGTGTGTATAAAACATACCGGGTACCCTCGTTTGCACACTGTACACTATCAGTGTAGTTCACGGCACTTCTTCGCTGTGCGACATGCACGCACGGTTTAGAAACTGCATTGTGGCCATGCATTACATAATGATTCCTCACTGCCGCCGTGTGCAAATGCCTTGCGCTGCCAGTGTGCTACAGCGAGAGATACATGTAAACGCAACGCAGGGTAGCCTACCACGTAAAGCCTGCATGAGAGTATGTTGGGAAAGCTGGCATTTGGAGGAACCCATACTTCGCAGTTCACCATGTACTGCCACCGCTGTCATTTCTAGCGAACACAGATAGGCACACACACATACACACACACACACACACACACATACAAATGCATGCATGCATGCAGCTATATACAGGTCAGCAGGTAATATTAGGAGGCATGCAGATGCATGCATTGCTACATTTCATACACTCTCACACACCGGCATGGGGCATGCCCTATAAATTACACTTGTCTCACGGTATACTCTCGGGTCTAAACCACTTAATAGCTCAAATGCCAGGCAATTAGTGTGGCACATTTATTATAGGGCTAAAATATATATACCGATGATTGAACCTAGCAATACACGTGTATGCCCAAGGGAATACATTTGCAAAGTACCTATTAATTGAAGCTGTAATTTATACAAACTGTCAGCTGGTGCTGAAACTGTAATATGATCAGAATTGTTTCACTAAATGAATCAAATTGGCACTACAAGATTGACTGTTCAAACGGCTTATGTACAACCTCTTCATGCAACTCTCTCTAATTCTGGACGTGTCAACTGCATGATCACAATTTGTCGGAATGAAATACAATGAAGACAGCAAAGCTGACTCCTGAACAAATTATGCAAGGTTTTAGGTACTGCGGGACACATGGGGTCTATGCAAAAGAATGTGATCATTATTACAGCACTAAAAGCCTATTTGTAAATTCTATGGCAATGACCAAGATTATGCTCAAATAATATTCTGACTGCATGCCTGTTGTGCGATCATATTGAGGGGCTTGACACTACAAAGTATGTATTGTACGTTCGGGCCACTAAAAGCAAAACCATTGAATGTGAAATTTGGGTGGCCTGAAGACGATAATGTAATGGTCCAAAATAAAAGGAAATATGAAAATTCATTCTGAATTTCAGCTGCCTGATCAGGTCACCAAAATATGGCCTTTTTGGAAATTCCGTGGCCTGACAGTGACATCAAACTTCAGTGGCATCTGATTAAATCAGAAATTAAATCATCTTATTAAAATTAGAATTGATGTAAACTGTCTGCGATCATTTGACATGCCCTTGGCATACTGAAAAATATCAGAAAATTCATGCATGTACTTAGTACTTTAGTGATTTTTTTTTGTTGGCTTATAAATTATGCTTTTTGTCAGATGAAACCAACTCTCCAAAATGAAGATCTAAAGACCAATTATCCTAACATATTCACCCAATCCCTACTCACTCCCCTGCAATATGAGGGCTATTACTCTTTAATTGCAATGCTTCACATGGAAATCAAGCCGAGTGGTGCTTGACATGCTGTGGCCAATAGCTAATTAATCAACAGGTATTTACAGAAACACGATTTAAGTCTACACCCAGCATTGCTATCAGATACTCTAATCTCTTCACTTACAATTGAAACAACTGATGGTCCCCCATTGAAAACCTCACACCCCCCCCCCAAAAAAAAAACACACACACATACAGTGTAGAGGTGTACCTATTATAGGCAATACCTGAAGCCATGGTTCAATAGGCTGCTCTCTCCTTTGAACCCATGGATTCTACAACAAGGCATGCTATCTATCCTGTGTCAATACATGGATTAGCCTTTGGTCTCTTGATACTCTGCTTTTTACCTGCAAAATCCACATGCGTCCCTATGTCCTTCTGAACTTCAAATCACCAGTACTCTGTATAACAAAGGGTGACTTTATATATAGATTTTAAGATCACCTATCTGCAAATGAGTCGAGTGGGTGGATGCCGGTGGCCCTATTAAGCTTTATGGCTCCAGAGGAATTCTATTCAAATTGCACTGACCAAGGGTTCCAATTGATGATCACTTGTACCTCAATCAATTCCACGTGTGCAATCATAGCCCAATCTAGACAGGCTTCTACTTTGGTTGTGCCCCAAATTCGCATTCTAATTCATTCTTCTAAAACATTTATGAGCAAGCCAGCAGTTTGTGTTGACTGTATCAAGACTATACCTAACGGCTGCAGAAATATGAGGAATGCAATAAACCTCGCAAAAGGTGGATGCACAAGGCACTGATGTATTAAGCATGTTCGGATCACACGCACACTTCCCCACACATGTATCTTGTGGACATCTTGTATGCACAAGCTCAAGTTAATTCTCGCGATGCCACATTATTGACCACTGCCTCATTCTCATGCGGAGGGAGGCTCAAGAAGACCCGGGTGCAATATTCAAAGATGACGTGAAAAATGTCATAGGTGACTGCTGCATTGCATATCTTTATGATTGGTCTGCAATGTGGAATCACTCCGTGGAAATGCACACACAGCAGCCTGCACAATTGGTCTACTAAATTTGCATACCGTCACTTCAGGCAGTATTTAGCAGTCTTTGGCACAGAAATATGCATCAGGCCATAATATCACTGCATTCACATATTTTACAGCTTGTCGTTCTTTCTCTAGGGATGCCAGTTAGAATGAAAGAGAGTACCTAAAATAACATCTACAAGAAGTTGGTTTGCACATGAAAGATCCTGAAATTTGATTGTACCAGGGCCTGAATTCAGGCTTTTGCCTGAAGACTGGTATCCCTGTCTCTTATAGTTTGAATTCTCACAAAATTGTATGGAATAACCCTGCAGAAATCTTCCCTTAACCCCACAGCCACCGCCCCCCCCCCCCTCAAAAAACCCAAACATACATTTATGATAATTCTTAAATGATGATATGGCCTACAACTTTGATAGAAACAGCTCTAAGAAGGAAAGGTTGTCCAGTTGTCACCATTTCATCTAAAATAGCATCCCACACAATCATTCCAAAGACGGATGTGCCTGCGAGACACAAGGCTATCATCTGAATGGTCTGGTGAACACTATCCCCTGCTCAGCTCATCTTGACCCCCCCAAAGTACATTCAAACATGTCTCCTGCTCTCATGAGAACAAGGGATGTTTTCAATGTTCCTTTCAAAACATGGGAGAGACGGTAAAACTCACAATGCTATAAACCCACCTGCCAGTGGCAACTACAACTCAGTGTTGGGGCAGACACATGTAAAATGAATGGACACTTGCGTATTCTACCAAGTTTAGGGCCCTTACCCAAAAATATTGCCAGTGAGCTTGAAGCGTCAGTAGTTCAATTTTCTAATATCCAGCATTCCCGACAACAGATTGCAAGAATCATAGACACAACTGGCAGCAGTATTTCTTCAACTTAACTGTACAGTGAAGTGTGAGGAACAAAAATATACTGCACATGCCATCGAAAAACATGCATCATTAGAGAAAAAAATCCATTCATGAGATAGCAAACATTTTCTCACGTTATGCCATGTTAAACTAAAAATGTAGTGTACAGCGCATGTTGTTAAAAGCAGTTTCTGTTTTACAGTGCAATGCCAGTTATATACTACCTTTAATATTCAATGAAGACTTATCCCCTTCCCATCACTTGCCTACTGCTTCATCCATTTATAAGTACTGCACTCATTGTAAACTTTCACACAGCCCTCTTCAAACAAGACTAGCTAAGAGTGCTACACTAACTGTATCTATTTCATTGCAAGGTCATTTGCATCAGGCCCTATAGATGACCCCCCCAAAAAACTTCGTGACACAAACAAAATGATATATAATGTAATTGATGCAATACACATGTTTAAATGTAAAGCAAAAATTCAATTGAGAAGTCATCATTCAAGCCACATTCCCAATGACAAGGTCGACATTTATTAGATCTAATATGATGGGTTTGTCTTGGTCTCCCGATGTGAAATTCATTCATCATTTTCCTCGGTTCACCCTCATCAAAACCCCAAACCCAATATGAACACAAGGACAACTTCAAAGGGGTCTTGGCACAACTTCAGAAACTATAACTGACATCATCTGGTTAGCTCTTGGCTCACCTGCTGTTCAGTTTACTGCTACTACTAGCATCAGACAGGGAACATGAATTTAGATTTCATTATGCAATTTTGCTTCTTCACTTGACATTTAATTTTGCCCTCATGTTCTCTGTTATTCAGTATTTGTGGGCCCTTGTGTTCTTGCTCTGGTTTGTGCAGTAAACGAGAGAGCCACTGAAACTGTGCTGCCAACTTTCATTATCATCCAACATGACCTCTCAAATTCTAAATCCTTCTACAGAAAAACAAAAAGCAAAAACAGCAATGAGCCAGTATCTTAATAGCTGAAAGTACAAAGCTTTCATATTCAACAAAACTTTCATATTCAACATCCTTGCCAAGGTAGCAAATTACAGTTGTGAGGGGTTAGTGGCTTGCATTTCATAGAAATGTATCAAAGCAAGAAACAGGATTGTAAACCATTTATCTTTTAAAGTGTGTAACAACTCATCACATGACATTTGCTAATATTACACACATACAGGTACAAGTCATGGCATTTCTAGACAAACCATAACCTCGAGATTGGTATTGGCTTTAATAGCTATCTCTTTCCACATCACATTCACACAAGTTGCAGACACACAGCATATCTACACTATACTGTTTCAAATGCTTGATCGATTTCTCTGCAGCAAGATGATACCACAATTTGATCTCTTATACAGTTTAAATGCAAACACAGTCGAACTTGGGCCAACACAAGGCACTGCTTCCTTCCAGGACGAGAATAGTTTCCTGGATTGGCATCGAAGTGGGTGTGTTCGTTTAGCCAATACATTACAATCTAGGTGTTGTCTGCTACAATCAAATGATAAGGATATGGTTTCATTGCATATCGTGATGAAGTAAGTTGTATGAGAAAATTGCACTTTTTAAAGTGACACTGCAAGAGACCTCTACTATTTTAACAACTAAATGACTACATGACAATAAAACTCTCAACACCAGATGTGTACAACATGGAAAAATAAATCAGTAAGCCACAATACAGGGAATAATTTTGAACTCAAATTTGATGAGCAATGTCAGCTGATGTATAATATTTCAAATGCTATCCTGTACATTTCTATAGAAGAAAACTGCTACCGGTACACAACAGAAAGTTTGTGTAACAGTGGTACAAACAATGCATAGCAAATTGCAATGTGATACCAGGAAAATTATTCCCTGCAATAATCTAAGATTTGTCTGTAAGAGTAAACAAAATGTAATACAATCATTCATTGAGGACAGCACCTCACAACTCAAAACTATAAGACATTTATGCTCCATAGAAATAATGGTCAGTTCTTACAGAGTTTCAGTATTGCTCTGATGATCCATATTAGGCCAAGTAAAAAAAGAAAGTAGTTTCTCGTCCGGGTTTTTTGAGCAAGGCGATGAGGGAGGTCCTTACTATTTGATATCTTACTATTTTTTCGAGGATTGTCAAAATGAAAGTAATATGTGTTTATATGCGTGATATAAACCACTTATCATTTGAGTGCAAATCTTCGTATATTGCTGTTTATGCATGACAAGTATACCAATTCAACTACACTGTGACTGTATTCATTCAGTCATATCAAGGGTATGGAAAAAAAACAACATTTTTTTAACATAAAATATACACATTTGTTGAACTATGAATCCAACCATTATCTCTGGAAATGCATTGCATTATTTTTGCCTTTCAACACAACACAAACTTACTGAGTTAGATCTTTTCTCATATGAAAACTTATTCGCTGAAGGATTTAAAATGCCGCAGACAGTACTGCCAATTGTCAACCCTGTGAAACAACCACCTGATTTCCTTTTTACTGAAAGACAGAATACGAACCAGTTGAATACTATATTCACTATTTAAAGCCGTTCGCTGTGCACACGTGCGCTTGAGATCGGTTCTCTCCATCACTCCACGATTTTTTTTTCCAGCTCCAGAACGCATGCTATGCTGGCTAGCTGGTCTCCTCTACTACAGGGAAACCCCGTTATAACGAGTTCGGTTATAACGAGGAACCGCTTATAACGAGGTGATCGCGTCGGTCCCGTTTTCCTTTGCCTGTAATGGCAGAACTAATCGGTTATAACGTGTTCGGTTATAACGAGATTCCGGTTATAACGAGGACAATTTCGCTAAATCATGATAAAGAAAAACATAAGCAATTTGATCAGATATAACGAAGTTCCATTTCTTGACCAAATTGTCGCTTTCAAACGCGCGACAAATGAAACATTGGAAACCGAAATCTCGCTATCCACGTCTTTTCCCGTTTTGCAGAGAACCGTTCCTTCCATGTTTTCTTCTTAATCACGCGATAAGACACAGGAACACCTTCCGATGTTCCTACTAATTATTAAACATAATCATTCGGTTTTCTTTTTCGCGAGAAACGCATTCGTGATATGAGGTCAGACCACAGCGCAACGAGAAAAAAATAGATAACGCATTCAAAAACTTTTCATGTAGCGACAATAAAATTAGACCAAAAATGGACAATTGGAATGCGTGTGCAACTCATCATTATATCCTTTCCAATTTTAGTTCCGACTTCCAGTTCTTTTGCTGGTTTTGAGCAAATATGAGTTTGGATGATTAAAGCCGAAATAATAAAATCATCGCCCCGATCCCGCCGGGTGACAGTAGCGTTAAAATAGTTGAGTAACGCATGTTAACCTATACTTAATCGGTGTTCAGAAAAAGAAGCAAACGCATTTATTAGTTTGAACAGATCTGGATTTGTTCATTATCATTTCACAAATGATAATTTAAATATGGGTGTGTATGATCAAAGCAGAAATAATTAGTGAAATCATCGCAACCCTGCCAGGAGACAGTAGAGTAAAATAGTTGAATAACGCATGTTAACCTACTTAATCGGTGCTCGGAAAAAGAAACAAACGCATGTATTAGTTTGAATAGATCTGGATGTGTTCATTATCATTTAACGAATGATGATTTAGATATGAGTGTGTATGATTAAAGCCGAAGTATTGAATGAAATCATCGCGATCTCGCCGGGTGACAGTAGCGTAAAAATTGTTGAATAACGCATGTTAACCTACTTAATCGGTGCTCGGAAATAGAAATAAACGCATTCAACAGTTCAAGAAACGCGAAGAGATTTTCGGAAGAAAATAAAGAACGCATTTTTAATCCCTTCGAGCGCAACGATCATACATTGTATAAAATTACAGCCAAATGATTCATGAAATTATCGAATTCCCGCTGGGCACCAACAGCGTAAAATACCTCGCAAGTTAGCGGTAAACAACGCACGTATGTTACTCTGAAATCATCGCGATCTCGCCAGGTGACAGTAGCGTAAAAAAAGTTGAATGACGCATGTTAACCTAAATCAGAAAAAGAAACAAACGCATTTATTAGTTTGAATAGATCTGGTACAGATTTGCGTAAACAGGATGACAACCTCCCACATTCAATCCTGTCACATATTTTCAAGAATTAACGGTCGTACAAAACGCGAAGAGATTTTCGGAAGAAAATAAAGAACGCATTTTTAATCCATTTGGGCGCAACGATCATACATTGTACATGTACAGTACAAGATTACAGCCAAAATGATTCATGAAATCATCGCATTCCCGCTGGGCACCAACAGCGTAAAAATACCTAGCAAGTTACGGAAAAACAAGGCCTGTATGTTACTCTACAGTATATATTTGCCCCCATATTTGCGCTGGTGTTTAGAAAAAGCTTAACAAACAAGAATTACAATACAGAATTAACTTATCATTTCAGCCTCTATTTCTTCGTCTAATTCACAAATAGTCTCCCTTTATTCTCTCAATAATAACGCTCAATAATTGTGTGATAACAACGCAAAGGATATGTTTAAGTTTCATGGATGGGTATATGACGTCATGCTTAGGTTTTTCTTTGTTTTTAATGAGTATGGTTATAACGAGGTACCGGTTATAACGAGGTAATATCGCCGGTCCCACGGATCTCGTAATAACGGGGTTTGTGGTTACATTGCGCAATCAATCTAGCAGCACATGAAGCGGGCAACAGCACGAGAGAAATGTACAGAAGGTGCTCAACGTCCTGTCTACATCACGACGTACCGAGTGCGCATTACATCACAGCCCAGGCCCGCCCATCCAACTACAGTTCAACTGCTTTGTGGGTCATTCCTTCTTGCCGAGCTCGCAGTGTGAAATGCATGCGTTATTACATACGCACTACAGAAGCTACAGCTGTACTACAGCTAAGTAGAGGACGCAAGGCGTAATTAGAAATAAGACATCACGATTGGTAGGTGAATTGTTGATTTTTTTTTTTGGCGGCCGAAAAAATAGTAAATATCAAAAAAGTCGATGCGGCAACTGAAAATAGATGCGGGCGGGGAGCGGGCTGGGACGAGAATTATGAATTTCTTGGTATTTTCAGCGCCATTTTGAAAATAGTAAATAGTAAAAAAAATCGATGCGGCGGCCAAAATCGATGCGCGCGAGGACGAGAAACTGGTTTCTTTTTTTACTTGGCCTTAGATGCAGCACTGACTGACACTGTTACTGATCTTATTGTATACCTCAGGATCTACAAGTATGATCAATGTCTCTGATGGGAAGATATTACTGTACTTTCTGAAGTCATGAGCATAAATAGAAAAAGCTGTTATGTATGTAAATAGTACTGTCAAAAAGGGCTCTACTGTTTTGCTGGCAACTATATCAAATCAACTGTGTATCTACACCTTGGCAAGTACATGTAGTCTCCAAGCATAGGTAAACAGCAGTAAAAAGTTAGTGTTCTATTCACAAATTTGACAACATGCAAAAGTATTCACTCTGATCCAGACATGAACGTAACATGCACGCACACATTCATTCATCTAACTGCTGTACTCCAAGATCGCAAATCTAACCACTTGCAAAGTTATCAGGAAATAATGATTTCCATACAATTTGTCTCACTTCATACTGACTGAGACCCTGTTTACAGTGGTGGGCCGGTCAAAGGCCCGCCTACAACATTGTGGTACTCAGCCCTGTATTTTCATGCATTTACACTGCCTTGTTCAGCCACACCCAGGAATCAAGTTTCTTTTAAGATGTTCTTGTTTTTCCTGTCATACAACTTACAAGTGTTAGTGGCACTCTACGTACATGCACATTTAAAGTAAACACCCCCCTAGCAATCACTACTTGACAGCCAAGTGGGTTTCGCTGCACATTTGGCTCTCCTTGCTTTTACATCAACAAAAGGTGGGTCTTGGGCTATTCCCCGCTTTTGGTTAAACCATTCTTGGGCCCGCATGCATTTATGCCGAAAATTTGTGATATAGATCTATGCATGATGTATCATGTACCTAGGCCGGCCTTGCACTGCAATTGGTTTGGTGATAACGGGGTCTATGGCGTATACACTAAACAGTACGACAAGTATGCACACACTGTTTGGAGACCCAGCCGAAGTTTGGAACAAATGAAAGACTTAAAATATGTTCGTAGGAGAGCAGTGCAAATAAGTTCGTTCCGGAGTTGAAGGGGGAGACTATCGTATGATAGACCAAACGTCAGGCCATCAAATATCAACTCAACTACACTTTGCACTGACCATAACACAAGACTAAAAAAGTCTAACGTTAGACAGCTATTATCACGGTTAGGGAGATCTTGCAAGAGTTGGACCGTGTAATACGCCGCGCCTAGCTCTATCGACATCTCTTGATAAGAACAAGCGCGAGCGACCTGCCAGTCAGATCTTGCAATGACAAAACTAGACAGTAGACTGCTGGGCCTATAGATTCTGGGCATCTACTGGATAAATAAAACACCAACATATTCTTTAAGAATTTGCATTGTTGCTCTGCAAGTAATCAGTTTAATGTACCGTAAATTCATAGCATCTTTTCACGTTTGATAGTGGAAAATGACACATTTTAAAGTTGTACGAATGACGGTCGCCGCCGAGTCCGACCGGCATTATGCACAGCATGCAAGGAGCAGACATGTGGACTGAGTCAAGACTAAAAAGGCGCAAGCGCAAGTGTACAATACATGATAGCGGAAAATTACCCCAGCTCTTTCCTCCTCTGCCGAGAAATTCCTTCGTTTCTGAGTTCCAAAGGAATTTAAGGAATCCATTCCACCTTGCTGACATACGCTGCCCAAAAGTTGTTTCGTCTTCGTTGCCCATTTTGATGTAGAAAGATGAGGTTTAGTGTTAATCTAATTCGAGAGAAGAAGATATTCGCCTCTCCGAACGTCTAAATTGTGAGCGGAGCAGTGGTAAAAAGGGGGCGCCGGGTGCGTGCACACTGACTGATGATGTACAGAACACGCGCTCTCCGACAACATGCGTGTGTTGTGCGTCCTTAGAGCCTCGACACGAGAGTGTGCATTATCAAGGAGAGTAGCTTTGAATAGGTGGCACTCTGTACTATGCAGTATGCATTCAAAAGGCGCCGAGCGCTGCAGCATACCCACGTACGATTAATACAGCGCGATACCATCCCTCCCCAATCTCGGTCTTTTTTTTTTTCCTTCTTTGCACACGATCCGCCAACGCGCGCTAATGGATAGTCTGTGTACACAGACATAATGCATTTAGGAAAAAGGGAAGGCAATGAAATCTATATAGTTACAACGTTCAGTATTATCAAACTAATGCATTTGATTACATTTTTAATGTCAGTTTTTACCGAAGAAATTATATTTCTGAAGCAAAAATCCATAGAGCTGTGAAATATAAATCTTAGTGTCTGCATACTTATACTAGGGAAGAGTTCCTGAGCTTCGCTCTACTATCACTGACGTCATATCCTAACGTGTGAAGTTTACTAGTAGTCTGTAATTCAAGACATCTCTGTTCAGTAATAGCTTTATCCGCTTGTGTCATGTTTGGACATGACATGACATACCAATTTCCACCACCTTGATAAATAATAATGTTTCATTAGCACAAATATTCCCCCATATTTTTTTCCGTATGCAATCAATACATCACACCGTTATATCATTGAGAGCCTAGTAGGCCCAACACAACACAACACATTTTCACATGGTGTATATCGATAGTAGGCCTGCATAGGTTGGGCTACCACAGTATTTGACAAAAAAAAAAAGACAAAAGAAAATGGACAGAAACATACAATTATGTGACAAGCTTAGTCTTAAAGTGCCTTCTACGAGAAACCGCTAAAATATGCCCTGAATTGTTGAAAATGCTTCTGGGATTAGGTTCCAGTCATCTTAAAAAAAAAAAAAAATTAAACAAAATATCAACTTTATATAGGGCCATCACTAAAAGCTACATTGTCTGATATTGATCTGTGAGCAAAGCCGAAGTGGTGGTATTTCTAATTGATTCTTCGTCATATTGATTATTGTTCAACTGTGCGGGGTTCACCGTCAAAGAAAAAAAAAGAAATTACAGAGGCGTCAAAATAAATAATGTTGTTAAGTATTAGATGCAGCTCATTACACCGATTCAAGTTATGCTTACTTCTTTAAAGTTAATCCGTTAAACATAGAGTAGAATATTACCATGTAATTACGTACACAAGCAGTCCACATCCTACAAAGTCAGCCTCAGTGTATCAACTGTGCCTAGCTAGACCCAAGACTGAGTACAAAAAGCAGTCTTTTTCAGATACACAGCAGCAAATCAAAGCTATTCAACTCATTATACCTGCACCTAGCAAACCTGCTGCCTCACTCTATCACTTTTTATACTTATTGTTCGTAACATCCAAGTGGTCAATTGATTTCTCATTTCTTTGCAAGTTGCATACATGTAGGCCTATTCTGTATCCCCTCCTCTCTCCTTTATCTGTCTATATCCATAATCATAAAAATAATAATGATATAATTATCCCACTTTTCTGAACTGTATTATTGTATGATATGTTTGTAAAGTATATATTATTTGTATTATATGACATTGGAATGTGATTTGTTATAGCAGGTTCTCTTGGAAAGCAGGCCTTGCGGCTTGAATGGGACTACCCTGCTTTTGTAAAGAAGATATTGAATGAATAAATGAATAAGATACACATAATTACAAATTACAAAAGAAAGCAATCAGAATTGTATCTCATAGCGATTACCGTGCTCATACAATGCCAATATTTGATCGTCTGAAAATTCTTAATATTTATAATATGTATATATATCAAAGTGCAATATTTATGTTTTCATGTTCTCATGATATGCTTCCTGGAGTATTAACTAATTACTTTAAGCTCAATAGCCAGGTGCATACATGTATAACAAGAAACTTTTTTAATTATCACTTGCCATTTGTAAGATTAAGCTCGTATCAAAAGTCAATATCTTATAATGGACCGAAAATATGGAATGAGTTACCAGAGGAAATAAAGTCAAGTCAGACTTTTACGATTTTTAAAACCCATCTTAAGCAGTATTTAAGTGACAGACAATCTTTAGAATAAATGTAACATAAAAAATATTTTTGATAAGACTATACATATACTTTTGTTTAATGTGTTTGTGTGTCTATGTTTTGTTTTGTTTTTGTTTTTGTTTTTGTTTTTGTTTTTGTTTTTTTTTGTTTTTTGTGCTGCTGTTTGTAACTTTGTAATATATATGATATTCGTTTGGTACATGTTAAAGGACTTGGCTTCATATAAGGCACCGCCTTCCTGTCAAGTTCCTAATGCTTCATGATTTCTTATGTTGACGTTTATATTTTGTATCCGTTGCAGTCATATCAGTTATTTTATACAAATTTGACGACATGAATTTAAATGTAATGTATTTGTACTTATATGTAGTGTATTTTCTCTGTTTGTTTGTATGGTTTTTATGGAGTATTGAATAAATAAATCCAATCCAAATCCAATAATAATAGTAGGCCCTATGGCATCATCCTATTCTGTTGTATCAAAATTGTTCTTTGAGCATGTATTGCCATATTCATGAGAAACTTTAAATGTAGATCGCTGAATGGTTCGATGGATTTATCATCAATGGGCTTGTGCATTATTTCCCTGATAGGTTTTTTTTTTCAAGGTGCTTCACTGTTTTTTACGAACTCTACAAAGACCTTATTGAAAACAAAAATATTGCATTACTATAACGACTGGAAGTTAAGCTAGAAGTGGCACTTAAAAGAAAGATGGCGCTGTTCATGTTAGCGTCGCTGCGCAACAATGATGGTTATTGTATGAGGTATGACGGTAAAGACACGACGCATACAGCTTATCTTACAAACTTGATTATAATACAACATCTATTTTTGAAGACAAGAATTCCAGGTCTGAAGTCTGCAGAAATTATTCGCTAACTGACAAGCTGAAGAACTAAGAAAATATAGAAAAAGACAAGATTCCTCTCAACAAGCTTTAAAGGGATCGTACAGTTTTGGTTGACACCTAACTTCAGGTTTTTTACATTTTTTGGTGAGATAATGAGAAACCTATAATGAAATGTGAAAAAGCATGTAATTTCAAGAAGAAATCAACGTTTATTGGATGAAAATTGGCTTTGAAATCGCTGAGATATCCAAAATAGAGCGATCCTAATAAAAGGTGGGACCCACCTTTTATTGCGGTCGCTTTGTTTCACTTTGTTTTTGGATGTCTCAGCCATTCGAAAACCGATTTTCATCAAATAAACTTTGAATTCCTGTTAGAATGGTATGCTTAATATTATTTCTGAAGTGATTTCTTAGTATCTCACAAAAAGTTAAAAGCAAAATCCTCATCTCCACCTATACTTTACCATCCCTTTAGGTGGCTATTGGTTCATTATTTTACAATGTTCGGGAAATCAAAAATGTAAAAAAAGAAATAGAAAAAAAAAGACTTGCGTTGTTGTTTTCTTGCTATTGTGTTTGATTGTATTTATGAACCACCATTGGAGGCTGTTGTAGATAGAAAAAAAAAATGCAAATAAACATATTATTTCCTAAGATCACGACAATCCTTTATCATACTTATTCTTCTTTTTTTTTCAGGGCCAGTCTGGGAGGAGGGGTACCTCTCTGACGCACTTTCTTTCGTCAATCAACGATGCAGGTATTCTTTTTTGCATTTCATTATTTTCATTAACTCTTTTGTGTCATTTCTTCAGTTCTCGTCAATATGAGCTTTATTTTCACAAAACTGAATGTATTTTTTTTTTTCAAGTACAATTCGACATGCGTGTTTGTATTTAGAACCACGGCCTTGGTTGAACATGATCAAGATTTTTCTAGGAAGGATAATAAAATAATGTGTTGTTATCAAAATTAACATTATTTTAACACCTTATGATATTGACAAATCTTTGCGATTTTCATAAATTCATTCCTCATCTGCAAGACAACGGGCTGAAGAGGGTGTGAAGAGTTTGAATGCAAAAAAAAACCCCAACCCCCCCCCCCAAAAAAAAAAACCCAGATAAACACCATTTTCAAAGTTTGTAAGGTTCAGTCATCTTTTCAATGCTACACTGCTTACTTAACAAGAAATTTATTTTGAAGATGTCGTCAAAGTGATCACATAAATTTTAAGTGTTTTTTTTCAGCAACTTCAATCTCAAATAATTCAAACTGATAAAAAAAAAAGTAATGGATATATTGGCTTTTGCATTTCCACTCTTCACATCACGGTAATTACTCAGTATTGTAAGTACTATGCCAATGACGTTGCTCAAACCAATCCATATTTCCCCTAAAGACCTTTTTGCCTGTATGGTTTGAAGATTTTCTCAGAGTTCAAACAGCAAGCACGCCATTTATAAAACATTTGTCACAAGATGAGATGGCACAGCAACAAAAAGAGAAAGTGAGAATTCAGTTCCTTTAATCAAAGTCCATATCAACACTTGTATGCGAAAAAAACATATTCATCAAAGAGCAAAGAAAAGTGGTACACAGCAAATTGAGCTTAACCAAACGAACTGCACTGTCATCGCTCATTCTGCATGATGAATGGGAAGAACTTGTTTCCAAAAACCGATAAGTCCATTTTTGAAGATTTTGAAGTACGGTCTGTGTCATAAAGTATAAAATAATACCTTTTAAATGACATATTGGTCACTACATAATTATAAAGGTACATTTTTGAAGTTATGGTCAAAAGAAGCAAAATATTTTCTTATTATTCTCTTTATTTTCCTTGACCTTTTATCGCAAATATCTCCATTTGGCAAAAAAAATGGACTTATCGGTTTCTGCAAACAAACTCTTCCCTCTGTCATTCGACATCAAGCACGTCCACTGGATATACGGTTATTACGCCCTCTTGCAGGGAAAGAGGGAGGGGCGGTGGAGCGTCAGATTATCGGGAGGAACTATCCAATTAGCTGTTAACTGGTACTTGAGCCACAATTCATCTTTCCAATTGATCAAACACTGCATAACTTAATTTTCCAACACCATGAGTACATTTCTAATGTTGAGAGAGATCTGCAGAGTGTTTAAAGACACCATGTACTAAAACGGTCATGAATAGAGAACTACTTGTGGCAGTAACAGGGCAAAGTAGGCCTAAACTATAAACAACGTGTCAAGTTGGGCCTTCTCATCAATGAGGAAAGTGAATCTATACAGGTCACCTGTGGTTCATCCTCCTTTCTGTATCCATCCTTCATATTTCATTTGCTCTTTCTGCGCCTTCTATATATATGCCGTTGTTGGTGCTTTTTTTTTGTCAGGAAGATGTCATGACTGCAATCACTGATCAGTGACCTCAGCGTTGTGTTGCGACTGTTGCCTATAGATTTCGATTTAAGCTCTGAACGTGCCCTATTATGTGCACACGGATAAATCTGATTGCATCATTAATAACAAAGAAAAAAAAAACAAAGAAAACAAAAACGTCGCTCACGCGCATATCAATGCATGCTTGTTTGTACACGTTCAACCCATGCATACACATTTACTATACACACAACATGCACACAATAACGACGACGACGAAGTAAATTTACTTATTCGACAAATCTGTATGTTCCCTTCTCTTATGTCCATACATTTGTTATATCAGTGATACTATGACATAACAATTATGGCCATGTCACACACATTTTGGCACGAAAGTGCTGTGACATGAAGCATTATTAGAAAAATAATATCTGTACGTTCTCTTCATTTCTGTCTACTTACTACTAGTACCCTAGATGTCTATATCGTTATAGCAGTATTTCATATCATGGTCGATGGTGGTGACACACACACACAACACACACACATAAATAATGAAAGAAATTTAAATGTAAGAATTGACAATAAAATTCCGTTTATGGTGCAAAATACCTCAGTAACGATAATAATGCCCCGAATATCTGACATTGATTTAAAAGCGAAACCCACTAAAAAAGAAAGAAAGAAAGAAGTAGAACGAAAATATTCCATGCTGAAAACAGGAAATATTTTTCTATTCTTTGCAGTATTCCATGCCTAACCAGGCGACAAGCCACGGCAAACACATGGCATAATACACCGGAATGTAAGGGGGTTGATGGGAACTGTACGTGGTCATGTCTCTGTACGTTCACAAGTTCACAATGGGAGGGCGCGGAAGGGAACACAATCATACAGTCACGGCTGTGAGAAAAAAAAGTTCAAGCTCAAACACAGTAACCTGAAGAGCACCCATTACATGACGTGTACGTATACAGTGTCCTTTTTTGAAACCCACAAGCCTAGTTTAGAATGCGTGACTTCATATCTGTCGCCCGAACAGTTGATGACATGCAAGGCCAAAAATTGCCCCACAACAGCCTGCCTTTACCACCAAATTTAAGTGGTCCCTAACAAGTTGCCGAACACCCACGTATGACCATCCTTCTACGATAAGAGTATGTTGCTATAGCCCACTACAACAATGTAAGTTGACTGACCGAATGACGTCACAAAGCGGTGAATGAATACAATTTTCTGCTATTCCATTGTTCAGTTTATTACGTTTCGTGCTGAAAATAAAAGGACCCCAGCCATATCAAACAGTATGGTTCTGTTATTACCTGTATCCATGATAAGCATGAATAATAATGGAAGACGTCTCTTTTTCCCAGATCAAACAGCAAAACATTTATACATCAGTGCATATTGTTGCTTGCAAACGCAACTTTGAGTGCACTTTACCCACTGACACTTCTTACATTGATTTGAAACTCCCGCTTTATGTGCATATACTTTGTGCAAACTCATTTTTTTCACTTCACTTTTTTACCTTACCTGGAGAAAACATACAGGAATAAGACCTACCAAGACAAGCATGATTAGCAACCTCCTTTAATCTAATACAAGAATTTTCATTTGATTCAGTCTGACTTTTAGTCATTGTTGATGACTCTAACAAAGTCTTAGGTATGTAAATGAAATAAACTCGCCAAGGTTATCTGAAACGTTGTGGCATGTGTCATAGCAGGTTGAATTTAAGACCTGGAGTGACGGAAAAGAGAGACAAAAATATTCTAGGTATGAACATGAACAAGCAAGTAGATAATAAGTTACCTTTGGCACAGTTTTCTGAACATTTCTTCCAGAAGATAATTATGCATTGTGGAGATGTGATTTCGAAACAAATTATCTAAAACTTCTTCCCTTTTGTTCTTGTTGAGACTACCGTAAAAGTTAAGCTCTGATTGTGATGATGATCTCCTTTATCTTCCTCCACCTGCGTGTGAGAGAGTGTACTACTTATTAGTACTGTTGTGTTCTTTCTTAATGGTTGTCATTCTTATCATTTACCTGTAAATGAACAATATAGCTGTATTTAGCAATCTGAAAGAAAAAGGTCATCTCTAGGTGTGGAATGAACACATGGTTTAAAATGGACTCTTCCCAAGTCGTTTACCATCGTACATAATACAGGACCTATACTTTGTCGTTTGTTTCATACTGCACTTCGAAAATACTTAAAATTGAAATGAACCTATCAATACAATCCTAAACGCTGATAAGTATACCCACATAATCGTGATGTACAGTGTTAAGGGATTCACCCCTCCACTCACACACTCGACTTTCTGGGAGAGGAAGAGGACCGAGGTGCGACCACAACAACGAGGGTATAAACATCGTTTCGGCACCCCAGTTGCGCGTTATGACCACATCAAAATCGACTACGTAACTATAGTAAGTATCTGTTGATGAAAATCGAACCATTGTACATCTTGACAAGCTGAATAATAAATCATTTAATCGGGTTTGTTTGTTTGTTTGTTGTTGTTTGGGTTTTTCCTGTTTCTGAATCAGTGAAATCATACACAAAAATGAATAGTATAGAACATGACACAATTGAGACATGAATCAAAGGTGAATTATCAAAACGTAATGAAAATCAATTGACATGTAACAAAATGAAATATGTAATGGGGGATAACCCAAATAAGATCTATCCGTATGATAGATCTGTACCATGGAGTCTGTGTTGACACGTAAAGGCCCTGTCACACCTTTCCGGGCAAGCCTTGCGTGTGATTTGCGGAGAGCAATTTTTGCTATCTGGAGATCCCCGCAGGTGGCCCGTACATGACAGTATATAGCAAGCTTGGTACCGAGAACGTATCTCGTCCGTTATAGTTGCCCCGAGGCGCGCACGCAAATCCTATTTACCCGCAGCCATGTTTAGGCCCTGTCACACCTTTCCGGGAGAGCTGCGCGGGCTTGTTGCGTGCGGGGATTTTCCAGCATACAGGACAATTTCTAAGGGCGGACAAGGATTTGGGCGAGTTTTGTATGCGTCTTACTTACTGGACGCGTGCTACTTAAGTTCTGCTTGCGGGTATTCTGTGTGACCTGCGTGCCAGGCACGTGGGGGCGGACAATAATCAGTGAAGGAATTCCTCTGAAGGACTATTTATTTAGCAGAGGTCCCAGAGAATGTCATTATCCTGGCCGCAGTCGACTCTCAACTAACTAGCAGGATGGCAGTAATTGACCCTCAGCATGCACGCAATTTGCTTGTATATCTCGGTCCACGCCTGCAAAACTGATTACCAGGTACACGGATCTTGGCAGTATCGACACCGTTCCTTGCCAGTACACACCCGTATATGCTCCTAGAATGTCGTCTGCGTGGACCTCTGCCTGCAATCTCCGCGACTAACCCGGAACACTCTAAACTTGGCTGTGGGTAAATCAGACTTGCGTGCGCAACTACGAGCGACTACGAGCTAGGTACTGTCATTGTGCAGGACATATCTGCGGGGACCTCCAGGCAGCAAAAATTAATCCCCGCAAGTCACAAGCAATGCTTGCCCGGAAAGGTGTGCCGGGTCCTTGAGCATGCTCATACTTGAGTCGCGGGGGTCGCCCGCAGAGGTCCACGCAGAATACCAGTAGAAGGGCCGTAGCGGTAGCACCTCGCAGGCAACTCCCGCGCAACTTGCCCGTTGCTAGAACGTGAGTAGAACGTAACTAGCACATGTCCAGCAGGTAAGATGCACGCGAAACTCGCACGATCCTTGTCCGCCCGCAGATGGATATGGAGATAGGAAAGTAACTGTGTAGCTACGTCTCTTTGCTAGGAATGAGCTACACAATGATTGGTTACCTGCAGAGTTTCTGGTATGATGTAGAATAAAGTTGGAATTCTGGCAAAATTTTAAAATTTGCCTGCACACGACCGGTACTGAGTTAGCTCAGTCGGTAGCGCGTCGACCTCACGATACAAGAGACCCGGGGTCGATTCCCGAGTCGCACCGAGCAATGTTGAATTGCAACGAGCAGGGTGTTAACCCAGTGAAGTGGTCCCGCCTAATATCGAACGGGACCCCTATGGAAGACCAGCTATTGCAGCTGAATAATGAGCTATATCCAACCATTAAGACACCTTTAAGACCAATCTTGTTGATGAATGCTCTTTTAAATGAACCGTGATTCCTTTGTATTTTGTTTGATTGAGAACGAGCAACAGTGCAGATCTAAACAATCTCTACAGGAGTAAAGCGCCATGCATGGACGTGTTTGTGTTTTGTTTACCCACGAAAACAAGAGTATTTGCCAAAATATTGCACGTTACCGGAATGTTTACGTCAGCCCATCAGACATTCTGCACAACATGGATGAAACAATGCACAGATCTGATCATGGATGAAGGCCTCTGACAACACACATAGATCACGTAACTCGCTGAAGGGGAAGATATATCTCTTGTTGATAAATGGGCAGTCTCAAGCTTCAAACGTCCCCTCTGTGTATTGGCTCTGTATTAAGAACGCAGCAATTCCATGGCTGTTTATATTGGTTCACTTAGGCTCTAATACTTGGAAACGTGAGGGCCTGTTCGCACACATACACTGGTCGTCGACCGCCAGCAACCAGAAAAAAAAAGACAACCAATCGGCGACCAATGCCCCGAAATTTTGGTAGGCGACTATCAAGTTGTCGATCGGTTACCGACCGGCACCGACAGTGACCGCTAATGATGACCTACCGACAACCGAACAATCTCCGACCGACCACTGACCGATTTTTAAGAAATCCCCTGGTGTTTAGCCGGTGACTGGCGAGGCATTAATATTTCGGTCACTGAGCGGACACCGCGTGGAGAAGATCCCCGATTTTACCAAGTTATGACCTAAAATCAACCGACTACCGACGTGAAGTCGACAGGGCATCGCTTGGGCATCGTTAGGGCTTTACAGCTCGCTCGACTTCTCCAAAAAATTGTTCGGCGATGCCTTAAGCTGGAATTCAAGCAGGCGCCGCCAGGACGCCGGTCTGTTTTTGAATTCGCCTATCAGTGACCGCCACCGGTGACCGACCGATCTCCAAGCGGCGTCCGCTTGGCAGCCGTCTATTTACCGGCTTCAAATTTGGTCGACGATAGGCTGCTGACGTCAATTTGGCGCTCGGCAACCTTTTAAACAATACTACAGTATTATTACAAATGTTAAGGCAGCTCGGAAGAACTATAGTATTCCACAAGCTGAAATGAGGGGCTTATATAGCGTGGTTCTGTCTAGACAAAGTCAGATCATCTATTTCGTGAATGATCAGGAGGGTGTGTGTGGACCAGGATGGGGGTGGGTCAGGGGTGGGTGGGGAAGGAGAAAGAGACAAAAACAGTACTGGGTGAGGTTATAGATCTCAAGGAGGGTACTGTTTGAGGCGTATGCAGATCTCATAGTGAAGTTTTCGGGAGACTTTGTTGGGTATACCTCAGAATGGAACCTGCCATGTTCAATGAGCTGCTGCAGAAGTTAGATTTTATTCGTACTTACTTTACATGTTGTATCTCACGTTTATTTCACATGAGAGCGTGATGCATGACTTGAAACAAGAAGGGTTCGGTGAATGATAATTTATTCATTTGGAAGCCTGGAGACGTTATGCATGTTTGTCGTTCTATTCCCCCCCCCCCCCCCCGGTTGCTTAACTCCTGCTATAATTGACACAGGGAAGGTGCAGTTCCTATCAAGTCTATTACTCCATCGTAAAAACACAAAATTCAACTGTCTCTTGTCTGGCTCAATGCAGATCTTCTCTGGCCACCTGCATGGCCTGATGTTAAAGGTGCGCCTCAGACAAGAAAGGGTGACAAATGTCTGTATCTTTTGGCGCATTGCTTTGGTTGTTCGTAGACACTAAATAATCGGTGGTTATTACGTCGATGAAGTGCAATTCGACCACTGCGAGCAGGTGCAATAAAGACAACTCGACGTAAGAAATTGATTAAGTTTAAGGAACAAAAGTCGTAGGTTTCATTCAATGGTTTAACAGAAGTGCAGGGCCTTGATGTTCCATCCTTGAAGAGATGAAGAATTTGTCGTCACAAAAGGTAGATAAAGCTTCCCAAGAAAACAAGAAGCTTGGTCGCCGACGTTCTCGAAGTTTTCGTGGCGAGAGTGCACTGCAGTCAATGCATGATAAGCGAAAATTCTGTGGGGAAAAAAAGAACTTATAAATGCATCAGGGGTAATCTCGACTCCTTACTGCTAATTGGCCCTTTTTGGGCTTGTTGAACTTACTTTTCTCATTTTTCATAATGCTTTTATTATATCATCAAGGAAAAGGTTTAGATAGGGGACAAAAAATCATTAAACAACCCCTTCCCGTAACATATTCTTTTCCAACCTACCTGTCAGAAGTATAAAATGTCATTCCATCCCCGCCTTTTTGTTCTTAGCTGCGGTTACTGCGTCACGCCATGAAACTTTTATATTCCTCCTCCTCCCTCCCCTCCCCCCCCCCCCCCCCCATGTTCATCCGTGCATCAGAGCGGAACTTTGAGCGAGTGGGATGTCATTAATTTGCATTTTGGTCTTCTATAACAAATCCCTCCCTCCCACACACCTTTACGCACACATACACAAACACACACACATACTCCCTCACACACATTCTTATTACTCTGGTAAAAATGAGTACGCTGATTCAGTTTACAGAATAGGGGTTTAAGACAATTTTCCTGCCCGCATGGTGGGAGTCGTACCAGCGTATCATAAGGCAGCTGTCCAAACTTATTTGTGGTATAACTGCTATACTGCCGGTGGAGTTTGACATTTCGTCTCTTCCTATACGAGATGATCAGGTGTCGGACGCTTCTGATCGGAACTACCGATTTCGCTTCAGTTTTGGTGTGAATGTGAGTATCAGTTAACGTAACAATATCTAACATGACGCTGTGATTGAAACAATATTAACCGTGTCTGTATTTCAACCGTTATCGATGGTTGCGACTTGCGACCAGTATTGATTGTCATGATCGACTGCAAATGCGATTAAAATCTTTTTGGGCAGAAAGTTGTGTTGAGTATGAAATACAGCGCTGATGAGCAAGATGAAACGTTGGTATATCATAATTTGACTTCTAGAAGTTATATCCGGCATTCTGAGAAAGGTGTTTATACCTATGAGGTATTTGGCATACTTAGTTACTATACTGAAACTGCTTTCATATTGTGTGTCAAAGAATTTCGTGCGATTTTGACATTCACCGAAAGAATTTCGTGCGATTTTGGCATTCACTGGGAAATCTCATATCATGCGTAAGTATAAGATCCAACCTCAAGAATTATGACAGTTATATAAAACCAAAAACAAACAAATACAAAGCAATTAAACAGCACGGACATGGTTGAGCTTCAAGTCTCAAGGCTAAAATCATGACATAGTGGTTTAACTCCTTTGCTCTGGACAACACGTTATGAAATAAAGGCAACGAATCAGTGAAATTGTTAGCACTATTGGATTTCATAACAAGGCAACTTTCAACAACTTGCATGTCGATGGTGCTCTTACAGCAAATCGCCACCTAGCTCATGTCAGGTTGTATCAAGCGTCGCACTCAACGTATTTTGATGAGCAAAAGATCTGCCTTATCGCCATGATTGTTTTTGATTCTACAGAATGTCAGGGAGAGTGCATTCACCATGATTGTTTCTCCGAGTCTTTAGATATGCGTTTTTGTTGTTACTTTTTAAAAGGGTTTCAAGATCACTGCCACTTCATGTGATGTATGGAAAATTGAGAGTTTTCAACAGATGACGTCATAATAACGTGATTAAAAGGTTTATATTTCTCCATGAGTATGCATAGGACGCCATGTGGGTTGAAGTATGCTCATGGTCAAATGGCAATTATTTCCTTAAAGAGCGAAATGTGATATTTCACAGACTCGCTACGTCACAGTTACTGCATCACGAAAATGTATGTTCCCCTTGAGACAACATTTCTTTAATGTATTGTAATATCAAATCACAATGAAATTTGTGAACGACTGACATTCAAGCTTCGATAAGAATAGTATGTTGCAGAGTATAACGAATGCAAGATGAAATGATGCACCGCTTGGATGTAAGACATAGTATCAGTTGCTGAGTACATAGCAACCCTAAACACATTTGCCACTCACTTATTCCATGCATCCATTATTACAGGATGATTTGTACCATGGGCTCACACATCACATTCTGTGAGAGATTTAATATGACATACATAATAATCGCGTTTGGCGTGTTAACGCATACACAAACACACACACTTTGGGTTGGCGTATGCATGGACGGGGAATCTCCACGGTTGGATTCCCTCATTGTTTACCGCCAAAAAGCAACCCACGGGGGTTTTTGACATGTTGTTGTCTGCCTCTTCATGTCTTTTGTGATGCTGTGTCCTTGTATCTTTTCACCAATACTCATGCGTGATGGCGAATCAACGCCCCGTTCGTCGCAAACAGAACGAAGGATTGGCTTCGGCATCTATTATAATGGCATAGTTTTGTTACTTTTAGCGCTGTATTCCAGGATTTTGACACTCACTTGGGATTGCACTGATTAGATATTCTCGTTTTACATTTCAGCACATAGACGTGAAGCCATTTATCCATTCTGGATTATATACAAAAAGACGGCACTGATAGCACGGACACGTAAGATGAGCAATTCGTCATAAAATGTGATGAAAGTCGAGACAGTAAGGGCCTGTATAGAGAGTGATGCACATTCCCAGCTTTCTGAGTTGTATTATCTGCCTATAAATATAAAGGATGAAATTATATTTCATAGAGTAGACCAAGATGCTGTAAGTAGATACGCAGAGGGTTTGAGAAAAAGTGAAATGATCAACAAAAAGAAAAAGGAACGAAGATGTGAAGAAGACGAGAATGGGAATATAATATTGAGATTATTATGGGAATACATCGCATAGCAACACAGAGCGAATGCTTTAAATGAAAACAAAGCCCGATAAATATGAAAATTGAGTGAATACAGCAATAGTATTATTAGTAGATCACATCAGTAAAAATTTTAAGGAAATCGGATAATCCGTTGAAAAGTTATGACTTTGTAAAGTTTCGGTGAAGCCATGGCTGGATGAGAACTAAGACTACAAAATTTGGTAACGTCACGCATGGTAAACGATAGAAACAAAATAATAAAGAAAATTCAACCGATATTTTCGACTTACGTTGTTCAGAAAGCAGAGGGAATAATAATACCCCTAACATATTATGCCAGTAACAAGTCGAGGGAATGTAAACGTGTGCACTTTTCATTTAAAAACTTTAATTTTGTGGAAATTCTCTTTAAATTTTTGTTTCCACTTTACATCCTTTTCCATATCATCTGTTACTGTAGTAGTCATTCCATCATCCAGCGATGGCTGCACCGAAACTTTAAGAATTCATTAAAGTTTGAACGAATTGTATTATTTTCCTCAAACTTCGCTGATGCGTTCTACTAAATATAACTACATTCACTCAATCCACATGATGTGTATTCGGGTTTCATTTCCTTTTATATTAGATTAATATATGAGTACTGCAAGACCACATGTAGTGGATTAGGACCTGAACCCTGATTCAGTGTGATGCCGGGCTCAAATCGTGCTTGGCGAGCAAGATATTTTACCAGAGCTTCCCTTTGGACTCAGAATTTAGAATGTCCACCTGGGGAATGATAATAACAGGGCCCTCTTCAGTTCTTCACTGAAGAGGCCACCCTGGGTAGAAGGTATATTGTTATTGGCAGTTTTCCTGATACAACTATATAGCATTAATACAGTAGTACCAGAATTGCTTTTGAAACTACAATCATTGATATCTACTTCACAACCAGTTCAACTGCCTTTGTTATTTTCGACGCCATTTTTGCACTGGTATATAGGTTTCGTCACTTCCTCACCGCGAGCAAAGAATGGCGCGTGTAATTCAATCATCAGGTGAACTTAGCTCTTGAGTGTATACCGCTCTATTCTAAAGGTATAAAAATGATGACGCCAAATTATTTTGCTGAAAGAATGGGTTCATCTTTATTCAGGCGGCACGAAGCTGTTTTCAAATGAAAAGAAATAGAATGTTCCGAAAGTTATTGATTTGTATCAGTCTGAGACATAATTCGTATGTATTATGGTTGTATAGGCATAGTTAGTGCGTTATTGTCTTCGTTTACTCAAAGGCCATTAAATCAAATGCCGAGATTTTATCAATATTTACACATTCCCTACTTTCAAATTTATAAGTCACCATGGTCTCTTTTCAAAGGGTAGACGGTGAGAGACCCACTGATTAAGTTTCATAATACACGACTTCTAAAAAGAAAACAAGCTTGGTGATTACATTTTGTAAATTATTGAAAATATGTTCAACCAGAATACTAGTGTGAGAGGGTCATTATTCTGTTTGAACTGGTGCCAAAATGTGCCATGATTGTTTGGTTTTACGAACAGAGCCACTCGAAATTGATGCTACATAATAAGTATGCATAGTATATTGGAAGTGTTAGTCCTTGTGGCGGCGTAACTGGGAACGATAATAATGTTTTCATCACTTGCATTCAGAGATAAGACCCTGAAACGACCCATTGACAAAGGATTTCTTGTGTATCTCCTTTAAGTTTGGTGACAAAATATATTTCGACTGTAATTGTTAGTCTATTCTGGGCGAATAATAACGCAAGTAACGATGCTATCAAAACTACTCTGCTCTCATATAATAGTACCTCCTTCATCTAAGTGTACATCGCGGCATCTGATGAATAGGGCAGAGCTATAGGGAGTTTCCATGGATTATCAACTCTGTGGCTGTTTTTTTTTATTGTCAGAACGACTCTTTTAAAATGCACCTTGTACATGTTGTAACAACGTCCTGATATGGACTGTCGGGTTATTCTCTAAGGGTGAGTGCTGAAAGACCCGCTGACGTAGGCCCCGTCTTCTGTTCGTCGTCTATAAACCGCAGCATGTCCGTCCTCTCGCCGCATCAAATTGTGTGACCCGCACTCTTCGCAGAGCAGCAAGTTCTTGATATTTCTTTTCAAACTTTATACGAAGATCTCTGCCGTAATCTGAGATTATAATCTATATACATGTACCTATTCCATGTTCATTCTTTTGGGGCATTTACATTTAAAATCTAGTTATACATCAGCTTTTGATGAATGGCATGGATTCCGTTAATTTCTGAATTGCTCACACAATCTAATTAACTGATTTTCCTAACCACACTACAACAGCTGAAATTCTATGGAAACATAGGATGTATATGTATATGAAGTTGTGTTTTGTATCCATATTGCGATCCAATGATGTAGCTAAACGTAAAAATAAAAACAAAAACAAAAACAGAGAAGATAACTATGAGGATCAGAAAATGATTAAAAGCGTATAATAGCATATTGATTTCTTCTAAGAGTAATCATGTAGTTGGGTATAGGCGCGATTGACCCATGGTACCCTTGCCAGACTTTCTTTTTGAGATGATACAAGGCAGGGGAGGTTTTACATGCTGTTTGGACAACAGGCTAAGCCGGACATTGTCCGGAACAAATCGCAAACCCTCTCTAAAGAAATCTCGAGCGCAATCCCCTCACCAAACAGTTTTCGGCTCGTTGGTCATTGATTGTGCCAACTGACGGAAAGGCAGTAAAAGAAAACACAAGAAAATATGGGGTTTAAAAAAAGGTACAAGACGGCCGCAGGGCCGTGTATTGCGTGCGAAGGAGGTCTCTGAGAGTAAGACCATGGAGCTACTCTGTTATTAGCTCCATGGTAAGACCGAAGTAAGTACTGAAGCGACCCGAGGTCGTTGGCGGGCTGTTTTGTCGCTGTATTTCAAAGATGATACGCAGAACTCGGCAGTGCGTTTATTACGTGAGAAAGGGAGTATGGTCTGGATGTGGTCCATGTTAGGCCATCGTCACCGGCTGCGAAAGAAACGGAACGTGATGTTCGTGTCAAACCAAGTCTGAAACCGGGATGATATCTTGTTGGATGAATGTGGTAAGCTTTATTACAACAAACTTAAGCTTCAACGGACCTAATTACTACTGGTTGTATCTGCACTTGTAGTAAGTTGCATCTTGTCAAAACCCGTCATGCGTTATGGTATAACTAATGCTCATCTAAAATACTAGTATCATGCATGGTACGCTCATCTGATTCTAAAATAGCTCGAAGTACAACTATCAGAAAAGTTATAAAAACACGCAGGACAATTATTGAAGTTACCTGCAACTGGCAATCTTGAAAGCGTTTACGTTTTGCCTAATAAAGCTTTATTTCCCGCGTATTTTAAACATTGTCCTGTGCCCTATCACTATCCATGAATTAGCTCAAGCGTCTCAATATCAATCAATTATGAAATATTACAAGTCAATGTTGGTATAAAGAGGATATAATTGCCAAAGGTTTCTGCCCAGAAAACAATTCCACAGCTTCATATAATCAGAATGATGATAGGTCCTACCCCGTGTTCCTTGTTTAATCTATGATAGTCTGTCACATTTTTATGCCTCCGCCAACGAAGTGGCCGGAGGCATTATGTTTTCGGGTCGTCCGTCCGTCCGTCCGTCCGTCCGTCCCGTTTTGTTTTTGTCGATATCTCAAGAACCGTGTGGTGGTTTTACATCAAACTTGGTATGAGGGTATATCCTGGGGGGATAATACTTTGTTTGGATTTTAGGGTCACGGGGTCAAAGGTCAAAGGTCACAGAATATTTTGTAAAAAAAAGGTTGAAAATTCATGTTTTTCTCCATATCTCGCAAATGGTTCAAGGTATCTTCATGGAACTTAGTATATATGCTTGTTCCAATGGGCAGTGATTATCTAGGGAAGTTGGGGGTCATGGTTCAAAGGTCAGGGGGTCAAAGGTCAAGGTCAACTCCTCAAAATATCACTACTTTCCTTATATTTATGCAATGCCTGAAGGTTTTTGTTTGTTTTTTTTAACTTGATGTATGCATGTATTACCCAATATATATTCTGTGGGAAGTTTCTTGCCAAAAGGTCAAAGGTCAAAAGGTCAAAGGTCAAGTGAAAGTGCTGAATTGCACTTTTTCCTCCATATCTCAAAAGTAACTCAAGGTATCATCATGAAACTTACATATTTATGCATGTTCAACCTAACAGTGATTCTCTTTGGAACTGTGAGGTCAAAGGTCAAAGGCCAGGTTTAGATAATGCTATTTTCCCATTTGATACTGAAATTATACTTTTTCTCAATACCTTGAAAATTACTCAATGCATAAACTTATAAAAGGGTCAAAAGTCAAGTAAAAATCATCAGTTCCCCGAATACCTGCACTCTGACATTTTAATCATTCATCCAATTGAACCTAGTTCTAGGAAAGTGAACATTCAGCACATTTGTGGCAAAACTGTCATTTTAATATTTTGCCAATTGTGTGAAACTGTCATCACACATTGTCAAGACATTGTACTATAGACCTATTAGGAGAACCATGCATTATGGCGGAGGCATATCAGTCGCCGTAGCGATATATCTAGTTTATGTAATACGTTGACCACGTGATATACCTGGATACACCTCATGTCTTTAACTTATGGCTGAAAAAAAAAGAGATAGAAACTGATGAAGACGTTGTCTCGTGAGCTTGTGAAAATCTTTGTATTGTGTCAGCCTATTATGTACTCGTGCTGATTGTCAATACACACTCTCATGTGACAGCGCCCTCAGAGCTAGTCTTAACTACCAACATACTTTCACCGATCGATGCCATTATTCATGATTATTCTGAGGCACACGAAAAACGCCTTTAATTCTCATCACTGTGGTGAAGAGTTAAAACCATTTATTCATATTTTTATCTTTTTTTAACTGAAGAGTGCATTGTAACCCATCATCTAATATCTCATTTTGATTTAAATTCAATTTGAATGTAAATTCATTATCATATATTTTCTTGATTGACAGTTGATAACAACAACAACAACAACAATAATAATAATAATAATAATAATAATAATAATAATAATAATGATAATAATAATAATAATTATAATAATAATATCAATAATGACAATGATAATGATAATAATAATAATGAAAATAATAATATCAATAATAATGATGATGATAATAATAATTATCATTATATTTAAAGATAAGAAAAATAATAATGATAATACATACGGGTAGATCCGATATAAAAAAAAAAAACAAATTTCTTATCATGCACAGATCATCACAAAAGAACGATATCTAGACAAAATGTGCTCATTATCTTGGGAAGACGATGTGAAAAGGCATTAAATATCAAGAAACCTAGTAACTACCTAAATATTTGAATGCCAAAATCGCTTAAATTTTTCCTCTCTCACAATAATTTGGAATGTCAACATATTATGATATAGACCTATTATAAGCTCCCAAGGGCAATGCAAATTATTTGATCTATTATTTTGTCATAGAAGGTATACGCGTCTCTCCTTCCCCGTTGTATTACAAAGTAAAGTTTTGATTTGTAAAAAAAAGCTAAACATCGACTAGTGCATATGCACATGTATGCACATAATTTGCGTATTTAATTTATATCTCTGTTTCCCTCATTAATTCTATTTGAATTTCATCTGTATATGTTTTGCTATTTGACATAAATATGTTTATATTCATAATGGAAGACCACTGCTTATTGTTGAATCATGGGCTATACCCTGACAAAAGATTAGAAATAAATACACGAATAAGAATACTTCAACGACTTTGAACTTTGATTCAAAATTTGATTTAAGGGTCCCAAATATTTTTCAACAGCAATATTTTCACATCATTATTCTGAAGGTGAATGCCGCCATAACAAAATGGTCACTAGTTTTTATTGGTGAATCATCAAGGAGCTTTACATGGTAAGAAATGATGGAAAGTCACTAACAAGACAATTCTTTGTGCAAAATAAATCAAAAGTTCAATAAAAGTTTCAACGAAATTGGTCAAATATCAAGTCATAATTCATTTGAATATGTTAGCGCAAATTACCCCTCATGATATTGAAGTAACCTGATTTTTTTTTCACGACTCTATAGGCAATACACAGTAAGTATCTAACAATCATCGCACATACCTCAATACACAGGCAGAACTTCTTTTAATAAACAGAGTATATTTGACTCCCTTTCGTTTATCTCTGCATGAAGCATACAAGGGGAAGGTTCACGAACACTATCATGTAACCCTAGTGACCTTTTAGGGTTGTCATAGTGAACTAAATTAAACAGGTTTTGATGTTTATACAGACATCTACACACATCCTACAAACACATAATACACACACACACACACAAACACACACACACACACACAAACACACATAATATTGCCTGGTATGCCCGTTTACACTCGATGCATTATCAACCGACTGCTTCAATTCAATTGCCTGCCATTATGTGATACAAATACTTCTGAAATGGTTTGATTGATATCTAAACACAGGTGAAACGGCAGCCCATTCGTCTTTTTCCTAGTCAGTAGGCCCTATACATATCAGTGTATTTTTACATGGGATATAGGTTATGACGTATTAATGTAGACTCTACGTGTTTGGACTCGGACATTATATACTATCTCTCTGCGTGCTGGACTAACTGGACAATGATGATGGAATTGCATTTTTGCATTTTCAAATCAGCACTCGCAAGTACGTATGTTCAATTCAGCACTCGCAGGTACGTGTACTAACGATAACCCATTTCATAAAATTCTGGTGAGGATGGAGAAGTAAACCTTGAAGATGTAAAGGTCAATGAACAAGGGTGATAATAGATAACAGTAGCGAGCCCTAGTTACGATGATACTATGATAATGATGTTGCTTTAAATAAAAAAACCCAATAGAAGTATATTAACATCATCACCGGTACTACAAGTATGGCTGATGATGATAATGATGATTGTAACAATGTAATACCGAACTTATATACTAACAATGATATTAATGGTTACATCGGTAGCAGATAATAGGGCTATATGATACTGACAGCCATACCTTTCAGCGTTTGAACACAAGCTTCCATTGAGGACTCTGTCATTACCACGATATCACCAAAGAAGGTACTTGTAGTACCTCCTTGGTATCATCATATGCTAGTACATCGATCCCTGTACTAATTTACACAACTGGGTTAAGTGGGAGGAAATTATAAAAACGCTTTTTATAGATCGAACCCAGAATCTTCTGTACAGAGGCGAGAACCTAAACCAACTATACACACTCTATGTCCATGACTCCCAGCTGTGGCATACCGACACCATCGGCAGTGAACAAAGCTGGCTTACATCTTGCGTCAGTCATCGACAAGCCAACTTTCAGGATCGTTTACACTGGTTGTAATACACGAATGATGCACTCCCTGGATTGTTTCAATGTAATAGATGTCAAAGGACTAAGCAGCTCGCTGAGATACGGATCAGACTGAACTACGGCGAACAAAGACTGCGTTTTGAAAGTGGGTCAAGGGGGCAAAACTTGACTTACAAGCTCCAGAAACGAGACGTCGATACGTCATTATAGTTACTCCCATTCCATTGGATTTTACGTCTTCCCTCAACCTATAGACGAAGTAGGGTTTGGAATAAAGGATGAAATTTTTATTCTTAAAAAAAAAACCATAGAGCAAAACAGAAAAACGAGAAAACCGTTAACACGTACTGTCCGAGTCAGAACAGCTTATAGTGCTTGGGCTGTGAACTGGGGCAAAAACAGACTTTTCCGGAGTAATGGTAGGACTCCATCTGCTCCTCATGTCACTGGCCATCATCTATCATCATCAGCACAAATTATCAAAACGGAAAGAAATGTTAAGAAAATATGCCGTATATCGTTATTAGGTATGGAATTTTCTGGCTTCGTTTTTCCTTTGTACGTCTCTTATTCTCTCGGGGGATAATTTTTACCCGCATTCTCTTGAAAGGCGGCGTTCCAAAGAACCATTGAAAACGATGTCACGGCTGAACAGTCGGCGCGAGAAAACACAGCAAACGTGCTAGCTTGGCCCGAACGAACGGTGCTAAAGAACTCAAGTATGCCATTATACTTATATGTTGGAAGTGCTAGATATTTGATTTGCGAATACAAAGAGACAGAGAGAAAAAAAGACGTGTGGGCAATATAGGACGGGCAAGATAAACTTTACACGGGTTCTGAAGAGGGGATTAAGCTCACAATTAGTGTAGTCTCTACGATACAACGGCTTTTCAACAGTCAAACCAGACGTAGCTAGCTCTTCTTCTTGTGACGTTTCGTATATTCCTGTATACTCAGGGATGAACTTTCTGCGCTCAGCGCACTGAACTTCATAACTCCGTCGTTTGCCCAACTTCTCAAATGACGTTCTGGGACTCTGACGTGCAACAGATGACATCGCGACCTTCGAACAACCAAAAATGTGCACACCGCCAGTCGGGGGGTTGTTTTTATTTCGTCCCATCCCAATGAGATTTATAACAGGCCAGATCGCGGGGCGACTGAGGAATGGAAGAGGGGAAATCGACTGATGCTCCGACTCCCTGTGTGTAGGAAAAGAGAGTCGCTCAGTTGTCGTGTAACGTAAGTATTTCCGTGGTCCAACTTTTCGTTGTCTGCATGGCCGTCTTATCATTGTAGCTTACTTAAATACCTGCAGTGTCTGTCGGGAGTATTGGAAGCAAATGGAATAAAGTAGGAACCATGAGATTTATCAATAGTGAACCATGATGGTGGGAGCTCTTCGGCCGGGTTGAATCCCTGGCGAGAAAAACTTGGCGGGAAATGAGCACTTGGTCATGGCGGTGACATTTCACTGCAATCGAAATCTCGGTAAGTTCAAGTAACTTGTGACGTGCCTCCTACACTGAGTCCGCACGAAAGGTGTATTACAGCTGTAAAACGCAAGCCGTCAATGCTCCAGGGTTTGCTTTGCTTTAACCAGGGAGGTGGAAGAGAGACCTCTTCCACCTCCCTGCTTTAACCGATGCCCGATTCATGTCGGCATTAATTAGAATGAAAAATGTCATCCCCAGAGTGACGATACAGACTCGCTGAAATTACAAATAACAATAATCTGATTTTTTTTTGGTCATCTGATCTTTCAGGATTTGTGCAGCTATAGGATTATCTTTGACTGCCCTATCCATGTAGCCTATGTTGCCATGCATGCTCATGTGTGGTTTCCGGTTTGCAAATTAATCGATAAAAGCGTATTGGCTAATTACGATCAGCAACTATATAGCACACGGATTTGTGGGCAGAATAATCACCATTCGTTCCTGAGATCGTCCTTATAACGGTTTGGCCTCTAATGGGCAGCAGGCCTGGTGTCATATCATGTCAGTCTTATACTAAGGACATCTCAAAGAGATACGAAGAGCCCCTGAAACGCGGTCCTTTAATGATAGCTGATAATATAGCCCCCTCAAGACCCATCGGATGTTCACCTTCCAACCCCAACCCCCCCCCCCCCCCCCCCCCGTTGCTATGGACGGTGACAGTTGTGGGATGACGAACGTGGATGCAGCGCTCTTTGATTACTCAACTGGTTGTGGAAGACGGTGTCGTTTTCTTTTCATTTGGTTTGGGGAAAACTCCAACTATCTTCGGTTAATGCCCGCTCGTTACAATATGGTCATTCAAAACCAGAGAGATGCAGCATCACATGGTAGCATAGCACTGGTGTGTGCTATTACACCACGAAGGTATTTGTGATGTACCTTCTTGGTGCCATGTCTGATACACGGATGTGGTATGTCACACGCGTATAGTTTCACGGAATCGTCCTTCACAGAATCCCCCGTCGAGAGATTTGATAGAAAGTCTCGAAGAGAGGGAGGCGCCACAGGGATCTATAGAGGGGTTAAACTGTGACCCTCCTCAATGTACTCGTATGTGGTAGGGGCATATGTGTAATACAAGTGTACTGCATTACAGTATGTTGTCGTGGACTTTTGACTTTTTGCGAGATATCAAGAAACCGTTTGTAAAATAGTACAGAGTGTACCTTTCTAAGAGGAATTCAAAGTTTATTTGATGAAAATCGGTTTTAAAATGGCTGAGACATCCAAAAGTAAAGTAAAACAAAGCGATCGTATTAAAAGCTGGGTCTTACATTTTATTAGACTTGCTCTGTTTTGGGAATGGCAGCCATTTCAAAACCAATTTTCATGAAAATAAACGTTAAGTTCCTTTTGGAATTACATGCTCTTTCATATTTCATAAGAGGTTTCTCATAATCTCACCCCAAAATGTTAGAAACCCAAGGTTAGGTCTCAACCAAAACTATACGATCCCTTTAAAGTATAATCTCACGCCAAGTTAGAGTTAGCTGTGGTAAATAGAGTGAAATGAAATAAGCGAAATGTTTATAGAAGTTTTTGTCAAATCGCACATAGAGTAATGAAAATGAAATAATGGAAAGAAAAGAAAAGAAAGGAGTCATATTGGTCGCAAAAGCAGTATGCACAATAGAAATTTAATGTCGTCATCTCCTTAAATCACCTCATAATAACCTGTATAGAAATATCCAGTAGATTAAAGGTACTGTTTACCATTGGGAGCAGTTTTCTAATTTTTTTTTTGAGTTATCACATTTGATGCATATGTATCGGTCGGTTCTATCACAAAACACCCTACCGTATAAAACTGTCGCAATAAAGCCTAACATAAGGAGATATCGCTATTTTTCTCAATAAACCACAACTGTAAACGGTTTATTCAAGAAACAATTCTATTATAACTATCGTTCACATTTTGTATATTAAACATACTTAACATTGATTATACTGATTGCCATTCTTACATCGTTGTTTCTATCCCTAACTAACATATACTTGTAAAATTATTTTGAAGCACTAAAATTTGGTTTTTGTTTCAACTTCAAATGGTAAATATTGCCTTTATATTTGATTACTTTTATCCATTTGGAAATTTAATAGGAATGCAAACTTTGTCATTTTCATAAAACTATCGTTCAATTGCATTAACAGAGAGAATAAGACTTTTTAAAATGCCTGATCAGAATTAAACGTTTTGTTTGTTCTAGTCTCACTCTGTTTATTGAAGTCGACTTAAAGGACAAGTTCACCTTCATAGACATGTGGATTGAGTGAATGCAACAATATTAGTAGAACACATCAGAGAAAGTTTCGGGAAAATCGGACAATGTTAATCTGTTCAAAAGTTGTGAATTTTAAAGTATCTGCAAAGTCACTGCTGGATGAGAAGACTACTACAGTGTATGATGTCATATGCGTAAAACGATATAAAGAAAATAAAAAGAGAATTTCACAAAACTTCACTTTCTGAATAAAGTGCACATTTCTTTGACTTGCTAGTGACATATGTTGAGGGTAATATTCCCCCTGCCTTCTGAAAGAGAGAAGTCAAGTGTTCTTTTGTTATGCGAGAAAAGTGAAAATATGTTGAAATTTATTTATTCCTTATTTATATCGTGGTAATCATGTGACATCACAAGCTATAGTAGTCTTCTCATCCAGCCTTGAGTGAGGAGAAACTTCGAAAATTCATAACTTTTAAACGGGTTGTCCAATTCTCCTCAAACTCACACTGATGTGTTCTACAATATTGCCCCATGCACTCAACCCGCATGCATGCCTATGAAGGTGAACTTGTCCTTTAAACATGAACTGGCGTTGTACTTTATGACTCGTTACTTCGTATAAAGATTCTGGTTCAATTTCCATAAACAAGCATACACAATGATTTTCAGTAACGGAATTTTTCGTTTTACTGACAAATGAATTCATTTAAAATCATTTCTATTGAGTCCCTGCACAGCCATGACAGCGCATTGAACATGTCTAATCTAAGAAGTGCTCTACTATATTGGACGTCATTATTGAAAAGATTTATATTTGAAAATGATGTTAGTGTTACGGTTGCTTTTGATTGAATCGTCTGCAATGTGAAATGGTCCATGATTTGATAACAACTATTGTTATGTATGATTTTTTTCATTGTTGGATTTTTTGTAATTAAAGAAGGTTTAGCATGCAACACAAAGGTGAATTTTCAAATCTGTGGCAAACAACAAACTCATTGTAAAATCAACACACCCCTAGAGAAATTGTGCCCCCTACTTTGCCAGATTAATCGAACGTGCGAAATCACGCCGCTATACTACATAAAAGAAAGAGGAAATGTTAATTTTTTGTCCGAAACCAATTTCCGGCCGCGTGTAGCCAATATTATCCCATAATCTTATAATGCATAAGATGTAAGAAAGAGGAGAGAAGTATGCCTAATATAGAGCTGGTTTTCATAAAGGCTATAAAACTGTTTGGCTTAAAGGAAACCAAAACCCAAAGAGAAATGTGGATTGAGTGAAAGCAGCAACAGTATAGTAAAACACATCAGTAAAAAGTTTGAGGGAAATCCGAGGACAATCGATGCAAAAGTTATGATTTTTTTAAAGTTTTGGTGTTGGAACAGCTGGGTGAGGAGACTACTTGAGTTTATCACATCATGTGTGGACAACAATAAAAGAAAATTCAACATACTTTCACTTTTCTAGCTGAATGAAAGAACCCTTGACTAACCTCTTTCAGAAAGCAGGGAATGATATTATATTATATGTCAGTAACATGTTGATGGAATGTGTAATTTTCATGAAAAATGAAATTTTGTGCAATCCCCTTTATATTTTCTTTCTATTGTTGTCCACACATGACGTCATAACCTCTAGTAGTCTCCTCATCCAGCGGTTACAACACCAAAACTTTAGAAATTCACAACTTTTGCATCGATCGTCCGATTTTCCTCAAACTTTAACTGATGTGTTCTACTAATGTTGCTACTTTCACTCAATCCACATTTCTCTTTGGGTTTTGGTTTTCTTTAAGCAGATCTTGTGATATTGAGAGGCAGGCGGGTGTATCTGGAGAATAAAGGTGTGAGAAATGAGGAAATAAAATAACAGGCTATCTTTAGTTTACTACGTTTTCATTCAAAATGAAACTTGTCATTATCATGAAGATTATATAACACACACATGTGTATATACCATAAATACAATCACATAACAGACAAACATATCTACCTACTTATTCCACCAAAACCGGTTATGAAAGGTTTTTAACCGCGATGTGCACTTGTGTGTGTGTGTGTGTGTGTGTGTGTGTATGTGTGTGTGTGTGTGTGTGTATGTGTGTGTGTGTGTGTGTATGTGTAGGTGAGAGATGAGAGAGCGAGTAATGAGGGAGAGCAAAGTCGCGGATTCAAGCATAACTATAGTACTGAAACCAGGGCCCTATTTCATAAAAGATGTTAGGATATCAACTCTTGCTGGAATGACAACTTCCCGTAGCAACAGCCAATCATGAAGCTGGATTCTTGTCGCTACTAAGACAATTGCCATTCCAGCAAGAGTTGCTATCATATCAACTTTTTATGAAATGGGGCGCAGGTTTATCCTCTAACATGTTCTAACATCTCTAAGCTTTCACCACCAAGGAACTCTTTTGTTAATATGTATCACATTGTGACACCCCTCCCGTCAAATTAATGTACCAATAAAAGTAATGGAAAAATGCTGCGTGTAGGTTACAAGCGGCGTTCCTATAGCAATTGCAAATATTTCACGCCGTTTGTGAAGTCACGTGATATCTCCTACAAGCAATGTTTACCACGAGACTGTGAAAGACCAGCCCATTGCAATCACCGAGATGCCTTCACCTGTTATTGACTCGAAAATGTCGATTATTCATTATCGTTTCAGATTTCTTGAAGTTACCCATCTCGCCGAATTCTGCATTCGAACCCGTGACACCTTCCCGACCACGATGCGGCTCCACGTCGACGCCCGACTGCGTGGTTGACTACCTGATCGATGACCCCACCGAGGAGAACGAATACGGCTTCCATTCGTGTAACGGCGGATTTGTCAAAAGGTAAAAATACATGTTAGCGAACATGTTTCGCTTTAAATAGAAACCCCCTTCAAAGAATGTTCTCTACTCCTTGAAATTGCTCGTGAGTCTTGTGACCCATGATTCTGCATTAATAATTTGTCAATTAATTTATCTTATCTCTTCAATTTTATTCCATTTGTAAATTAGAACATAACCGTTATGTTTTTTAATCTTACTGTCTCTCCCTAGCAGTGTTATTCTTATTTAACATTTTTATTGCGATTTTTTTCTTTTATCCTTGTAACGATTAAAAATGATAATCAACACTGGGCATTACTTTCATTGTATACATGTTCTGTTATTATCATAATTTCAGTGAATGTCTTGACCTCTTCGCCTCTGTCTTCATTACTTCGTTCTGATAATAAAAAAGGAAAGGATATGATGATTGCACTGCCCTCTTTGAGGCTTATAATTGTCTTTTCTGTTTCCAGCAGGTTTTTAACGTGTGTAATTTTCCAATAAATGCTCGTGCTTTATAGTTGAAAGAGAATGTTTCAAATACTCGATGAATTTGTCAGTCTAACTGTGCAGAGGGGATGGTGATGAAAGTAAAAAATGTGCTTCTATTTTTTAAGTCGACTTTGCTAAATAAAATAAACTCAAACTAAAAGAACAGTGGGAGCTTCACGATAATAGGTTGATATTAAGAAATTTATGGAATTTTAATCTTTCTCATGTTTCCATAGCACAATAGGGCTTGATATCTAGTCACACTGCGTGTACAACTTAGATGAGCTGGTACTGTGATCGGGTCGTTGCCTCTCTGTTGTATTTTGTTTAACGATGACGAGAGTTTCAAGTTGTATTATTAGGTGATCCGAGTATCCTCTCGGATCACCTATTGTATCTGTACGGATTCTTTCTTCTTCTTCTTCTTCTTCTTCTTCTTTCTTTATTTCTCCCCAAAAGTTGTGCAGAGGTTAGCTCAGAAAGTGCTATGTCTATCAAGTTCAAACTTATACCATGTATGTATCGTGTCCCAAAGACGGCAATCGAACTAAAATCAAAGTGATCAGTCGACCGTGACGTCACTATGACGTCATTATATGAAAACACATTCTCAATCATATCTCATTAATGGAATGAAGTTTTTCAATGAAATTTACGTCACATATATTTCAAGTTATGCGCATTTTACTCATATTCTCAAAATTCACATTTTCTCTTGATACGTGCGCGTACGCGCGCGTTGAAATATTTGTATGCTCAAATCGAGCTCAAATTTTTTTTGCACACGTTTCAGACCATTTGGAGCATTTTTTGAAAAATTGAAAAAATCGGACGGACGCGTACGCGCGCGCGCATATACGCACGCACAGCTCATATGCAATAGAAATTTTCAGTTTTTTCACACGGATCGCATGTCCAAAATGTCAAGGAATATTTCTATCAAGTTTCAAGTCGATCCGACTCAATATGACGTCATACGGGCCCGTCAAATTCAAAATTCCGCGCGTGCGTCAATGGGGATACACAGTGCAACTATGCCAAAAAACCGCCAATTTTAAATCGGATTTTACTCGTCAGGATGGACGGTGATCCCCCATTTTCTTGTAATATTCTAAAAGCTGATGAGTTGTCCATGTCATTTCATGGGTTGGCGATACTGAAAAAATGATTAAAAGATATCACATTTCTTAATAAAGTAAACAAAGTAAATTTTCAAAATGACGTCATCAAATTTCAAATTCACTCGAGCGTATCTCACTTAAATTTCGCCAATTTTCACCCAGATTTCAGTATGTTGTAGCTTATGAAATGTTCTTTCATTAATGTGAAAACAACATTTTGATTGGATAACGTCATCACCTCGTAAAAATGGATTGAAAGTATCCTTGTAAAATTTGACCAGTTTACGTGTTATCTCTATGGGAGAGCAGTTTTTCTGGCAGTGAAAATTGACATGACTATCTTTTTCGAGCACTAGCTCACTTATGCTTCGGTGAATTTTTGCCAGATTTTAGTATGTTGTAGCTGAGACTTTGAGCTATCGTAATGTTTCCTCCATTTTTTCATACGACGTCGGCATCACGTCGAAAAACTTGGTTGAAAAATTGCATGTGGCTTCGATGCAGCGTCATTTTGCTTAATACACAGGGCCTATGGAGCATGAAATAGGTCATTGCATAGCGCATCCGACTCGTAATCCTAAGGTCCCTGGTTCGATGCTCACCCCTGCCAGTTTTTTTTTTTATTTTTTTAAACACTTTTTTTCTTCTTTTTCTTTAGTTAGTCTGAATCTCCTTTCCTAACTTTATCTTTTTCTGATTTTTTCATGCTTCTCCTTCAAATTTCTATAAAAATAAAATAATTTATTCTTTATTTTTCTTTCTTTCTACTACTTTCTGTGCAATAGATGAACAATAACAATGGCTATTAATCCCATATTTTGCACATGTTTTGTTCATGTCACGAATATTATTTCATAAAATAACAATTACTTGATCGGACACCATCTTGGGTATGTAAATTAGGGTCAAGGTCATAAATGTTCCATCCTGTATCTTGGTGAATACATGTCCTATCTCTCCCATATTTTGCACACGCAAAGACCATGTTACAAGAATCATTTCACAAAATAACGACTTTTTGCTCAGATGCCATCATGTCTGTGCAAAGTGGGGTCAAAGGTCATATATTCTTCTTTCTGTATCTTCATTATGACGTGTTATCTCTATGGGAGTGCAGTTTTTCTGCAAATGAAATTTGACATGACTATCTTTTTCGAGCACTAGCTCACTTATGCTTCGGTGAATTGCTCCCAGATCTTAATATGTTGTAGCTGAGACTTTGGGCTATCGTATTTTACCCTTCGTTTTTTCATACGATGTCGGGATCACGTTAAAAAACTTGGTTGAAATTAAAGCTTATCTTCAATGTATTGAGATATGTCTTTCTTTCTGCAACTTTCTTTGCAATAACTCAAGAAAAACAGCGTCTATCACCCTCAAAGTTTGCACATGTTTAGTTCATGTCACGTACATTATTTCATAAAATAACAACTTCTTAGTCAGACACCATCTTGGGTATGTAAATTAGGGTCAAAGGTCATAAATGTTTCATTCTGTATCTTAGTGAATACATGTCCTATCTCTTCTATATTTTGCACACGCAAAGACCATGTTACAAGAATCATTTTACGAAATAACCACTTTTTGCTTAGATGCCATCCTGGCTGTGCAAAGTGGGGTCAATGGTCAAATATACTTCATTCTGTATCTTCGTTACAGTGTATACGGAATTTGGTACCAAAGATGGCAGGTCTGACTCGCTTTTGTAAATGAGATTCCAAATATCACACGGCGAATGTCCCTAAACACACATGAAACCTGTATGGTCATGCCTAAATTATGTATTTGTTGCTGAATCTTCGTTATCTAGTGTATACAGAATTTGGTACCAAAGATGACAGATATGACTCCCTTTTTTAAATGAGAATCCAAACATCACACGGCCAATGTCTCTAAACACAGACGAAACCTGTATGGTCATGCCTATTGCGATCAGACCTCGAATCATTGATTAAAAAAAAATCGGATCACCTTAATTTGTCAGTAATGACAAATTACAATCTCTAGTTTACATTTAAAATGCTATTTGTAATATTTCGTGTGCAAATCAGTTAGATATCTTTTTTTTAAATCATAATGTTGTCATCTTGTAAGATTTACATGTGTAATTCTGAGCGAAAACATTTCGAAATTCTGTAACTTTCCCATCAACGGTGTAATTTGTGGTCTGGTCTTAAGATACTGTTACTGTTATGTTTGTGTGATTTTACACTTCTTATGAAAGTCAGATTGAACAAATAGTTTCCTTTAAGAGATCGAGCTACAATAGGAGGAGATATATAGAGAGAATGCTAAAATGCGTAATTGACGAAAACAAGTATTCATGTCACACATTACGCTCTCCCACCATGGATACTAGTACTCTACACTACTCAATCCTGATTGGTCAATGCTTTCGTGCATTTTTGAGGTGCAAAGATCGAGTACCTTAGAGTGATTGGCCAGTACTGCCCAGCATTGCCCCTTGATGTCAAGGGCCCATTTTAGGTCGTGCTCTTACCAGAAAGGAGTTTGTGCCCTGAATGCATACTTACCGCAGTACTTGGCAAGGTTTTTAGCAACAAATATTTATCAAGCGAAATTCATGAATACTGATATTTCCGGCAAAGTTTGAAGTTGTTATTGTAGTGAAATTTTCTAATCATATCATAGTTGTTGTTTTTTAACCATGGCTAAACTTTTAATCAGTAGTACAACTTTGCCTGTCCATAGGAATTTTGTCAATAGATGTATACGCGTCAGGGTTGTACAAGTGCGTGTGCGAATATGCATTATAGATATACGGATTGTGTTGGATGAGTTGACATTTTGACGGCTGAAACTACCTCAAGAATCTATTCTTCAAAGTTAGGGACCTGCAATTTGTCGTGAGCAGGATATAGCACACACATCACCCTTACACACACACACACACACACACACACACACATACATTAGCAGGTTCCTGTGTATTTAGAGTTTGGATTGAAACCTCCTTAGTCAGTTAGATAACGCTACATTACATGGTTTAACGCTTGTGCATGGATACGTATTGGCTCCTAAGAATGCGAAATAGCATTAAGCCTCCATTTTATTAAAACGAAAAGAGAGGGCCCCAAGTTTTTCTTACAGTTGGATTTATATAGTTTTCATTGTCAAAGTAGATGTTAGATAGCAACCTGTTTCAGATTCAGGAAAAAAAAATCATAAATCAAGTTTACAGCAGTTTAGGGTTGACTCTCCCTGAGGCAAAGCTTTAAACGTCAATTCCTTTTCGAAGTGCTTTCGTGACAAAAATTTCATACCTCGGTGGTTTGCCGAGTCTGGAAGTCAAATACACACCTCCATAGAATTCTCATCGCCTGGAAACTTAGGAAAATATATCTGACCTTGCCCAAATGTACAGTTTCAATGGAAACGTCAGAGCAAAGGAGGTTTTTGGTGGGGAAAAACTACCGCGACAACAATGGCCGAGTCGCCCTCGCTTTTGTGTAAAAAGGGATTTGTACTTTCCAACTTTCAAGGCAAAAACAAGATAAGTCAGTGTGCCTCATTACCGTAGCATTCCGATTCCTGGCAAGTTGTGAGGAGTGGTTTGAATCAAAACTGAAACATGAATCCGAAAGAGTGGGCGAATTTGTGGATTGCGTCGAATCGGAGGGATTAAAGTCAAGTGGAAGAGTTAGTAGACATCATCATGCGTTTCCAACCACTTTTGCTTGATACATGCTATTGTGTCGGAATTGTGCAACGCACAGAAACAGCAAAACATAATATATTACTCAAAAGCCATAGCTTTATAAGACTACTAAGCAGGTGTGAATGTGTCGGTTTCGTTTGCCAAGCAGGTGTTGCATGAATTTAAAAGGACCAGAGGAGGTATTTCTTATGTCGATTTTTATGGTGATTATGACAGTTATAACCAGAATAAATATATCAACAGAGCGTGTGTTTCTTGAGACCCCATCTGTAGACATGGCTTCTCTTGGAATTCCCAATCATCGTCATACTCTTCTTTGTTAATTTTACTCAATTTCTTTCCTGCAGCATAATGTGTATACATGCATAGAGTCGTGTTATTTTCATTTTATTGCCAGATGATGGTGGAATCGTTTATTGAGTGGAAATTATAGAGATTAAAATTACAGCGACTAAAATATGATAATATTCCTTTCACTTTACCGATGTACATTTCAACACCAAGCCGTCACGTTTTTGCGACTATTTTCACTCAGACTTCGCTTCGCTTGGATTGTGCCGTATGTAAGGGATATAAAAATCTGTAATTGGGTTCATGGTGGACACCACATGAATATTGCTTATTGAATGCGAGTTACACTCTACCTATTTACACTGGATTGTTACTTGAAATAAACATGTTTTTCAACGTTCCAGAAAAGCACTTGCAAAGTCGAATGACTTTCCTACACATATTTCATTGCATTTTTAAAGTTTTAAGGCACCTTAATTTCAACTGCACTGGCACACACTTTTGCCGTTTTACTAGTTTGCTTGAACAACATGATTCATTCTTGGTGATAAACTTCAAAATTGATGATATTAAATCATTTTGCTTATTTATAGCAGGTATAATGACCTATATTTTCTTACCAGAGCTAAATTCCGAGAGATTGTGAACATCCTATAAACTATTCCATGCTTGTTCAAATCTAATGGTTGTGTGTCTTAATGATTTTTTTTTGGTGTTTTGTTTTGTAAAAAGTCGTAGAGCTAGCAGTTATATGAATAACAGAGATACACTTTAATATCACACGGAATATAAGGCTCCTTGTTTCTATCACTTTTCAGAGCAAATCATATATACAGGTAAATGTACGCGGAAAATGTATAGAATGACTTTACCTTCTTCCACGCAGATACCCGATGTAATTATGCTCGTTGGTTGCTTTTTGTCGAGCCGACCCGGAGGTGAGGGGAGACTAAGGGATCGCCTGCGTCGTCTGTCCGTAACGCTACAAAACTTAAATAACTCTTCACTCTGGGCTTCAATTGCAATCAAACTTCGAGGGAAGAGGGGTCATACAAAGTTTCACATTTTACCGTATATGAAGGTCACCTCAAGGTCAAAGGTCACAGGCAGGGGTCAATGAACTTTAGGGCCCAATGTTAAGTTTTTATGGCACGTTTCTATTATGGGTCATAACTTTTGATCCATAACTCCATTTGTGACTAAACTTGGATGGTAGATGTCCCTTGGGGAGTGGATGGTCACCACAAGGTCAGTGGTCACAAGCATGGGTCAACGAACTTTTATAGCCCAATGATAAGTTTTTATGGCGCGTTTCTATAATGGCTCATAACTTTTGATCCATAACTCCATTTGTGACTAAACTTGGATGGTAGATGTACCTTGGGGAGTGGATGGTCACCACAATGTCAATGGTCACAAGCATGGGTCAACGAACTTTTAGAGCCCAATGTTTAGTTTTTATGGCGTGTTCTATTACGGGTCATAACTTTTGATCCATAACTCCATTTATGACTAAACTTGGATGGTAGATGTCCCTTGAGGAGTGGATGGTCACAATGTCAATGGTCACAAGCATGGGTTAACAAACTTTTAGAGCCCAATGTTAAGGTTTTATGGCTTGTTTCTATTATGGGTCATAACTTTTGATCCATAGGTCCGTTTGTGACCAAACTTGGATAGTATGGATGGTCACCACAAGGTCAAAGGTCACAGGCAGGGGTCAATGAATTTTAAGGGCCCAATGTTAAGTTTTTATGGCACGTTTCTTTTTTGCCATAGATTTTTATCCTTTTATTTCTCTTTTTATCTGTTATATCTCTTGTTTTTTATCTGTTATGTCCCATTTGCGTACAATTTCTTGTATGCGAATGGGCGAGACACATTATGGCACTTGCCTTGTTATTTTTCTTTGGCGCCAGAGCATAATAAAATCTCCTAACATATATCAAAATAATATTATATGCGTATTCGTGAAAACTAATATCTCTGAATCTATTTTTTTTTTTCAAAGGGGAAATTCCTGAACATTGTGGCTGTTAATGGTCATTGTATCTGTGTTCTCTTTCATTATACTTCAGGCAAATCGAACGTTGGGAAGAGCTATCCCGCAGGGATCTCTGGACTGACGATACGCGAAGTCGTGAAGACAAACAGGTTGAATTTGAGGGTAACATTCCATCGCCAATCGTCCTTCCACCTATATTTCTCCATGGTGCGTTGTCCCTACAGTACCTACCGCCTCTCGATGACAAGTTCGCCATCCTCCTTTATGCTATAATCCGAGTAAAAGCAGACTTCCAAATGACGGAACTGAGACTACAGCACGGCAAGTGGCAGTTCGATAACAGCAAGGCTGGTCGGAGACCGCCGAGAGGTCAGAGAAATCCGGGAACCGCCCGATCGCACGAAGATGTCTCTTTACCACGCATCCCAGAAAATCTCGCCGAGAGTGATCTCAAGAAGGGAATGTCAGAACAAAACCTTTCCGGCAGACTGGCGATCAAGTCTTTGATGGAATATCGGATCGATCTCGACCAAAGTAGAAATGTTCCCGCCGCCCAGCCCCAAGAGGGCATCCCCCAAGACAACCGGGGAGGGCTTCCATCGAGGCCTGGTGCAACATCACCAAGATATCACCACGCCACATCAAATACTCAACACACGATGCATCAAAGAACTCATAGGAGGCAAGTACCTCATGACCCTCGTGACATCCCGCAACATGTGCCTCCTGGCTGGAACAGAATAGGTATGGGGGATCCACAGATTCCGCACGTCAGAGTCCCACCACATGAAGGTCATAGGATGATTCCCCACCACTCTCATCCTCCAGTGACCCATGTGACACCACAAATGGTCAGAACCATGCAACCAGAACCACACGAGGGACAAAGGATTGGCGTATCTCATTCGAGTCTTCCAGTGTCTAATGTGAGACCACAAATGGTCAGAACCATGCAACCCGATTCACACGAGGTACAAAGGATTGGCGTAACTCATTCGCGTCTTCCTGTGTCTAATGTGGGACCCCAGATAGTCAGAACCATGCAACCAGAACCACCCGAAGTACAGAGGATTGGCGTAACTCACTCGCATCTCCCAGTGTCCCATGGGAGGTCACAAATGGCAAGTGGTTCGCAACCGGGACCACACACAGGACAAAGGTTTGGCTTCAACCATTTCAATCTTCCCACGTCTCAAGTGAGGTCGCAAGTGGCTAGTAACATGCAATCCCATCGACATGAGGGCCAGAGTCTTGGCCTCCATAATTCTCGTCCTGCGGTCTCTCATGTGAGGCCCGATAGGACTAGTAGTATGCAACCCGAACCACATGCGGGACAAAGGATTGTTTTCGACCATTCGGGTCGTCCGGTATCTCAAGTGAGACCGGATAGGACTAGAAGCATGCAACCCGAACCACAGGCGGATCAAAGGATTGTTTCAGACCATGTGACTCGTCCGGTATCTCAAGGGAGGCCGGATAGGACTAGAAGCATGCAACCCGAACCACAGGCGGATCAAAGGATTGTTTCAGACCATGTGACTCGTCCGGTATCTCAAGTGAGACCGGATAGGACTAGAAGCATGCAACCCGAACCACAGGCGGATCAAAGGATTGTTTCAGACCATGCGACTCGTCCGGTATCTCAAGGGAGGCCGGATAGGAGTAGCAACATGCAACCCGCACCACATGCAGGACAAAGGATTGTTTTCGACCATTCGGGTCGTCCGGTATCTCAAGTGAGACCGGATAGTACTAGAAGCATGCAACCCGAACCACAGGCGGGTCAAAGGATTGTTTCAGACCATGCGACTCGTCCGGTATCTCAAGGGAGGCCGGATAAGAGTAGTAGCATGCAACCCGAACCACATGCGGGACAAAGGATTGTTTTCGACCATTCGGGGCGTCCGGTATCTCTAGGGAGGCCACAAGCGGCGAGTAATCTGCAACCCGGCATCATTAGCACGGAGGACTGGATGAGACTACGTCAAAGCAATAGAGACAAACGAATGACTGAACCTCCTCCTACAAACAATGCTCCCTCTTCGGGTCCACCGATAATACCGAGGATTACGATTTCCCGTCCGCAGGAAGACATGAACAACCGATCAAATGATCGAAATAGGCTGATTCATAACCACGGCGATTTGCTAGTAGGTAAGTCAAACCGTCAGCCATCCCAAGGAAACCTGTCCACAGCATCGGCGACAACTGAAATGAGTCCTACGCATCAGAACTACGTTATTTCTGGTGAAGACAATACACAAATACCCAGAGAGTCGGCCTACCAAAGTCCACTTGGCCCGGAGTCGCAGCCTTTCACGAGAACGGAAAGAGGTGATCATGAAGAGCAATTTATAACCGAGTATCATGAAGAGTCAAACATTTCACCAAGACTGGTTTCTAATTCGCATGCAAATCCTTTGTCTCGTTTGACTTCCACAAATATATACTCACCGGATCTGGGCCATGGCAACAAAGTTGAAACAAAACTCTCAAACTTAAACTCAAGCTCAAACTCAAACTCACAAGAATCACGTAGCAATGTTTCCATTCGGTCTATGACGGACTTAGGACCTTGTCAGCAAGCAACGAAGGACGCTAGTTCTGGTCCTATGCCAGGCTCACAGGTGTTTACAACCGACAGGAAAGACCCGTCAGAATTTCCTGCAGATTGTATTGCAAATGAGAATATGAGTAAAGGATTTGCCGAAGGGACACAATATGCACTTGAAAAATCACCGACATCTCCTGTGAGTGAGGTTCAAAGCGACGCTAGCAAAGAATCCTATTATACTTCTTCGTATGACACCTCTAGACAGACTGGCGAGCCCGAGTGGGCAATCAACGACAGATCGGAAGCGAAAACAATAATTAATTTTCATAAAGCAGAGCTTTCTTACTCTGAAAAAGACATGACTGAAGGTCTCAAAAAGGAACCGAAGGCTATAATGCACTCTTCAAGAATATCGGAGTCAAATCCACAACGCACATATTTCAATGGATCTGATCTACCAAGTGCAGAGAGTGCAACCATTGAGACAAACCAAGTCACCATTTCCACCACCACAGCTCAAAATTCTCCCCACGAAATGGCTGCTAGGAAGCCTGCTGCACAGAATCCTTGTGACAGGACTGATATGACAGCCATCCCCGAACCTGAGCATATTATGCACACCACCAAACTGAATAATTCGGATGCGGATGCTCTGCAAGAAATCACTCAAACACTTCCACCTCAGGATGAAGTAAATACAGAAAACACAGCTGTAGACAAGTGTCTATCAGTTCAACAGATTGAAGAGAAAGACGAAGTCAATGTTCCCGACAAGGCTGAAGTTTCCATATCTGCCACTCACGATGTCCTGCGAACACCCATGATATCAACAGAGTCCTCTGGTGACGTGGATGAAGTTCATCACACAGCAAACCATGTGTCTATTAATGATATTGAGACGGGGAATCTTAAAAATCCTTCGGATCCAAACAATTTAAATCTCACATTAGGGGCCAAAGGGGCACAGCTACCAGAAGCGTTGGTATCCGCTGATCCTTTTAGCACCCATGCCACATATGAGGTAAATCACGACGATTCAGAAACAGATAAAGGAATACAAATGAGGGACGTCAAATCCACATCGACGATTGAGATACAGGGTAGTGAAGACTTGAGCTCTATTACCGCAGCAGGATCAGCTGCAGATCTTGTCCCTCACATTCAGCGCGCAGGAGATCACATGGCTTCACCCGAAATACAATTCCAGACTCCGTGCCCTGCCTATGATACGAGAACATCTGAGACGGTGGTTCATGACGAGATGGCTGCAGATAACAAGGGCGCTTTCGAACCTTTAAACTATGCACCAATTCATGAACACACCACTGAAGACCTGTCATCGCCTGACCAGCAAATGTCTTATGAGTCATCCAGGGAAATGACCTCTTCTGATCAGAGAAAGAGTGGACCGAGAGAAAAGATTCCAGCATCAGATATCAAAGAAAACGAATTGAAATGCGAAAATGCCGAGTTGGTCATAGATCCTGTTCTCATTTATGCCGATCCTGCGCAAGAAATGTTTGCCAGTACCACATGCGCAGAAACGGAGAATCAGGCCATTGAGAATGGTGACGGTTTGCCAGATAACGAGGACCATTCTAAGACGAAAATGGACAATGTTGGTGATATATCGGAGGACGTAAGTGTCCAACCATTGCCTGAAGACAATAGTGAAAGTACAGAAGCACAACTTTCACCTGTCGCGGCCTCTCTGCCAGCATTTATCTGTCAGAAGGGGACTCACGTTTCCGAGGGCCTGGAAACTGATCAGAAAGTACATGAGGAATTGAGTGATCACCCTTTGAATGACTCGGATGAAGCCACACATGATACACGTTTGACAGAATTTAGTACAGTCTGTGAACCACCCCCACAGTCACCAGGACTCTCTGAACAGCATGCAGGAATTATCTCCGCAAGAGTCGACCTAAGGAGCATTTCAGAGGAACAGACAGATTCTGACGGACCATTGACGGGGGATGACCCTGGATTGAAGGCCTCGCCGATTGAGAGCAAAGTAGCTAAAGAGCCCAGTCATACTAAGACAGCTGAGGAGTTCTCTTCGAATGGTTATGCACAACAGTCAGAGTTTTCAACTCATGAGGAAGATTCGGCCGACATAATTGCATTCGAAGATATGGCGTCGCTTCAAATAACAGAAGAGACGATAACAGTACAGAAACCACAGAACAGTGAACCGCAGTCAACGGCAGATAACGATGCAATCCTCAATTCTGAAACTAATAATATCGGGACTGATACCGAAAAGGGTATGAAAGAGGTATTGGCGAGTGATAATGACTCGAGCGATGTAGAGCTAATCATTCGAGAACCGAAGTCTGTACAGTCTCATGTCGACCCTACAAACAGAAATGAAATCGTCACGCCAATTACATCGGTTTTAGCTTCGCTTTCATCCCCAAATGAAGGCACATATGAAACACGAGTGAAAAGGAATGCCGAATTACAGGGATCAGATGACGAAAATCGTACAAATGATGCTGATCCATTGGATGTCCGTATTTCAGCTGCGCTTTGTGACGCAAATCCATGTGATGCAAGAGAGTCAGAGCGGTTAACTTCAGAACAGATTTCTTCATCTGCAAGTAAAGACGTAAGACACGAAGTATTGCACCTAGAAGAATCTCCTGGTCCTCATGATGAAATGCCAATAGACGAGAAAGGAAAAATACACTCAGACGACGACCAACATACAAGTCATTGCTCCGTCACAACATTAGCTGAGATAAACCTTGCCACTGAAGACGTCGTCGGTGAAAATATTTCCTCTGAACGCTTTCCAAGTGGTATCCATGATGCTTTCAGTAATGAGAGGGATAACAGATATGGATTCCCGCGGCACAAACAGTGCGAAGCTGTAAAACTAGAACACAGGGAACCCAGTGCTACCAGTGAAGAATCAAGAACAGACACTAATCTAGCGCAGTCAGATAGTAATCAGCAGTCAAATGTTCCCTCTGTCTTGCAGGAGATCTCCGAAACGGTATCGCCTTCTAAACATGCAACAGACGAACCTACGTTCCTCTTTCCCTCTGTTGAAAGTAATGAGGGAGTCGTTTACGCCGATGAGTCAGTGCCAAATGTTGACCTCGTCCTCACAGAGACAAGTCAAGAGGTAGATCCTCGATCAGAAATGGCGTTCTCCTCAGACCATTCACTTCTTTCTCCACAAACGCCTGAATTAAAGTCTCAGAGTTTGCCAGAAAACCATCAACATCGAATGGATTCTGGAAAGGAAGACGATTCGGTGGGGTCCCTTAGAACAACAATGCCGGGAGAAGAAACGGCGGAAAGCAGTGCAGAATGGGAAATGACGAAGGATCAGATAGCCAGTCACCAGATAGAGAGGAGCGAAACTGACGTAGAATTAGAACTGTCCCAAAGCTCGCATTCCATAGGTGAAGAGATGTCAGTGAATGTCACAGACGCAAGCCACCATGACAACTTTGCCAAAAATGCCGATTCGTCCAATAGTGTATCATCACTTCAAGAAAATAGTGAGAAGATGAATGGTGAGAGAACAAGTCCATCACCAGAGCAGTACTCTGGATCTGACTTGCCACATAGCAATGTCATTGCTTGTGATGGTGTAGGTGCGCCTGATAAAAATTCTCATACTCTTAGCTGTAAAGACGACTCTCAAAATATGAAAGATAAGAGCAAAAAACTTTCTGGAAACCAGCTTGAGCCAGTAAAGGGAACTGATCTTACGAAACGTTACCTGCATGCACTAAAAGTTGATATCGGAAAGACTGGAAGGAAAACACTGAGAAGCTTTGACTTCAAATTCGCACAAGTAAGCAAGAGAGAGATTAAAGTCGTGGAAGAAAAAGATAAACAGCTGATGAATTCCGAACTCCAGCACTCAAACCTGCATCCGGACACGGAAAAACTCTTGACATATCGAAAATCTGACAGGGATAGCTCTGGAGATTCATCGAATGCTACTGGAGATGGAGATAAGACCCTGTCATGCAATGCATCTGGCGCAATCCCTGGAAACGTGAGTTGTACACATCCGTTACCGGCAGACGATGAAAACAAAGAAAATGTCAATGCGGCTGATGTTGTTTCCGGAGGAAACACTACTAAAACGTCGGAAAGCTTTGACTTCACGTTTGGAAGAGAAAGCGGGGAAGAGGTTACAATTTTTGAAGAAAACGATAAACAACAGATTAGTTCCGAGTTCCAGCATCCCAATGTGCATGATGACATGGACAAGCTCTTGAAAAATGGTGACGGACCGAGCACTGGAGATTCGTCAAATACTAATGGAGATGATGTCAAGACCCATGTTGACAAAATCTCCAGCGGAAACACCGAAATCGTTACGTGTACACCTCCGTTTACGACAGACGATGAAACATACGAAAATGCCACTCTGACTGACAATGTTTCAAGCGGGAACACTAAAAATATAAATGGAGATGATTCGTCAGACACAATTAGAGATGATGACATTACCCACTCATACGGAGTCTCTGGTGGAAACATTGATATTCGTACCGGTACACCTGCCGTAACGACAGACGATGTAGGCAACGAAGATGTCAATATGGCTGGGGATGTTTCCAACGGAAACGGTGATAAAAAGCTGCGAAGCTATGAAGCCACGTTTGAAAGAGAAAACAGGAGCGAGAATAAAGTCGTAGAAGGACAAGATAAACAACAGATGATTTCCGACTTCCAGCACCCTAACCTGCACCATGATATGGACAAAAAAGATCAAAAAACAGACACAGAAAGATTGGGAGATTCTTTAAATGCTAATGGACCTGATTCTGACCAAACCTGCAGCGAAAACACAGAAATTGCTACCTGTACACTTCCCTTGACTACAGACGATGAAAATAACAAAGATACCAATGTCACAGATGGTGTTTCTAATGATACTGATGGTGTTTTAATCGAAAGTACTGAGAGCGCAGATATAGATAAGTCAAATGTTAACAGAGACGACGACGAGACTTATTCATACAGAATCTCCATTGAAAACACTGAAAACGAAAGCTATACGCCACTCGTAACGGCAGACGATGAAACCAACGATAGAACCGATGTTTCTAGCAAAAACACTGAGAAAATGGATGGAGATGATTCATCCAAAATTGATGAACATAGTAACAGACTCCTTTCTGTCAACGCATCCAGCAGTGACGCTGAAAAAATAGATTCTGCTCCTCTCTTGAAGGCTGACAGTGAGATCGAAACACACCGTGTAAGTGACGTGGACCCTGTTACACAACCTTCAAAAGTAAACAGCGATGCAGTCTTGTCATTCCGATCCAAGGCGAATTATAAATCTGAGCTTAGAAAGCTGTCTCGTGAGATACAAGCCTTCCGTTCAGAATTGACAGAGGACGGATTTGCATCGAGCCATGAAGAGTCATCTCAATTTCCTTCAAGTGATGACTCCGAATTCCTAGCCCTGGAAGCGATGTGTATGGACGAAGATTCAATAGAGAATCGTCTCTCGCTCATCATCGATGAAGATATCATAAACAATTTACACATAAACGAAGACGACGTCGAGCCTACAAGGCGTGGAAGGCTTTACTCAAGTGAAAGTGTCTCTAGTGAGTTGGGAGTTTCACGAAAATCACGTATACCAGTTCCAGTCAGAAAAATTTCGCGTAGTCATAGTTGTCTAGCAGACATAGAGAGAGACGACAGCCCGTATGAAGATCATCTGGGCAGTCAATCTCGAAAGCAACGATCAGTTGCACGGATCGTGCCCATACCGCGGAGCGGCACACGTTCAATGCCAACAACTCCCACTCTTTCGAGACGATCCCGCTCAAAAATCCCTGTACTTTCACCTGCTAATCCCACTCCAGGGGCAGAACTCAAGAAGCAAAGTGTCCGAGAAAAGACACGATCATCGAAAATAGTAAGACCAAGAGGGTCTCTTTGGTCGTATTCATCAACCCCGGACCTTGCTAGCGATGGCTTCGATCGTCTCAACAGCTTTATGCAAGAAAAGGCTCGTTCACCTTTTACTCCGACCGGAACGCCAAGATATAACAGTCTCCGACAGAAAAATAAGCAACCAAAGCCTCTTCCACCTTTCAAACCTCGAGAGTGTGCAATAGTCCCTCTCCCCGAATGGGAACGCCTGAAGAAGGTTCTCGACTCTGCAGGGGCACCTAAGGCAAGCACCTGTCCATCTACTCCCTCAGAAACGTGCTTCCTCAGCAGAGCTTCTTCACAGGAGTCTTGGGATTTTCCTACTATGTCTGAGGGATACTACTCACCTAGATCACCCGGATACGCAACACCGCGATCTATGTCTACTTGTACATCTCCAAGGCCATCGAGATGGAGAGTTGATGGCAAAGTACCGAAACACCTTAGAAAGAAGTATGCTTGGGAACCAAGTGAAGCTGCACTCTCAGCGAACTATGACTTAGATGGAGAACAATTTCAGCCTCAAGCACGGGAACAGCATGACATTTCTTCTACGACGCTAGTGAAAGCACCGACTGTCGCACCGTCTTCAATGGATATGCCGGAGAGCAAAAATGCAGAGAGATCTACTTGTAGAAAAGGAGATCGTTTTATCTCCAGCAGAAAACGTGTTCCCCAGGACGACGCCCATGATGGCGATGATGTTGATAGTTTTAAGGCCAGCAGCAATCCGGCACCGCGAGGCGCTGAAAATACAACACCAACTAGTGGCTTGAAAGCGGAACATCGGGTAGGGTTTAATCTTGAGCAATCTTCATCGGATACTGATTCTGAGCCGGAGCGTTTGGTGAGGTCAGATCCAAATCTTGCGGCAAGAACAAAGGGATCATCATGGAAGAGGAGGTTGTCTCTCCGAAGGAAGAAGACCCCCGAAAAATCCAAGACAAATGATGTGCCAGAGAAATCCCCCAAGAAGAAGAAAAGAATGTTTGCTTTTTTAAAATGGCTGGGACTTAAGAAATGATGGAGATAACTTTATAGCTGAACTCAAAAGAACCCAGTTAAAGCAACATGAGAAAGGGTAAATCATAAACTTCGGAACACTTCAGGTACCAGATGAAACAGGCTGTCAGGGATTTATTTTGAGCTTCCAACTCTAAGATGAAAACTCACCCATCTTATAGTGATAGGAAGATCATAAACATGTCAAGAACAGCAGATTATGAACAAGAGTCCCTCTTATGCACACTAAATGAATCTCTCTTCCATGATTCCTTTTGTGCTGATTTATTGATGGATGAATGGGGAGTCGCTGCTTGGGTAGATTCCCTTTTGATTTCTTGCGATGCTTTACATTGATGGTTGAAAACTATTCTCTTGCCATGTATGCACGTCCGACAAGCAGTCATTTCTTACTTTCAGCATTTTTAGGGTCTAGCTTTGTGTGGTGTAGGTCAAACAACCCTGTTCACCTGAAATGATGAAAGTTGTTTTGCTATCTCATCTTTGCTCTATGCAAAACTTTTGAATTTTCTCTGCCGTTGTATAGAAGAAATGAATGATTATTTTGTATATGTTTGAGATTACTATTGCAGAGTGTGTAATGTATTGGCAGAAATCAACTACTTGTGTATTTTTTTTAAGGAATGTGCGCTCTTAGCGAAATATTTCTTCGCAGAATGTAAGAGGGAAATAGAGCCTTTTTAATAATATCTAAGTGGTGCTGACTTTGAAGCCTGCGTTATTTTGTCTGTATATGTACTTGTTTTGTTAATATACCTATACGCTTGCATCAATTTTGCCAATTACTTAGTTACAAACCATTATCATGTACATTATTAGACAATGTTTAACCTCATGTATATCAATGTATTCCTCTTTCCTCTGTTTGATCTCACTATGTAACTAGGTCTTCAACGAACAAAAAATGGGTATCTGAATATTTGAAGACAGGATGGTAGTTTTAAACATATTTCACGTGACGTAACAACTCCAGCGGCGGGTATAATGATAGAATTAGCAATCGGTAGAATGTCAACCATGATGGCTGACCCTCGTTTGTGGTAAATGGGAAGAAATTTCGGCAATGACGTGGAATTAGTCTTTACAATATCAATATGAGTAGTAGGCCTATGTACTGTTGAAAACTGTCGTGTTGCTACGTGTAAATGAGTGTACCTTATATCTTTCATACTGTTTATGATCTTTCGAAAAACTGTCTCGAATACTTGTATATTTTTACAATATCATTGAAGTATATCACATATAATACTTGATTTAAGGGATATCGGTCTCGTATACCTGAGCTGCTGCCCTTCCTCTTCCTTTTATCATAGACATTTTTTTTTTTTTTGGCTCTACGCATTCACATCGCCCCACTTTATTGACAATTTCTTCCTTCACACTACAGTACATGTATTTCAGTTCTGTACCGGGATTCACAATAACAAATAATTATAGACATAGGACTATCAGTGCCGTAGTGAGTTATATCTACCCATCCATTTTTTTTTTTGGGGAAATCTTGAGAGAGAATTCATATCTGTTGATTTGAATGTATCATAGAGATGTATTTATTGACTTGTGTAGATCATGATATGATGCGTTGTGGGTATGTCATATTATAGTCAGATCATCGTAGTTGCTGTGCTGCAAATTGCTGCAAAGTCGAACGCTTTTCGACCACTTTGGCGATATGATGAAACGTTTCTACTGCTTTGCAGTTGATACTGATACCTCAGACTGCCTTATCGTATAGCGCCTATATTATAAACAATAATAAAAACTAACGTCAGTTTGACCCATCAGGTCATGTGAAATTTTGCCGCAGAATTTATCGTCTTATCCTAATTAAGTTGGCAACTATCGGTATCATATGCCCCAGAAATGTTATCTCGATACTGCTAAAATACATTAAATCTGTACATGAAAATACAAAAAGTTGTCAATTTGAAGCAGAAACGTTCACCTGAATTTCCTAAAATATTTTACCAATTTGAGGATCAGTTTCAAATTAAGCGATATAGAGGCTTTCGATGATTGATAATCAGCAGTCGAGATTCTGCAATCGACAAGTGTACATTTTAATATCAAAGAGCTCAAAATAGTTTTCAATGAAATCGAACTTTTCTTCACTTTAGCTCACAAAACATTTATTTAGAGGCAAGGTTTATTTTATGAAAAGATACAACACAAAAATTCGGAAATGTGGATTTGGGAACTTGATGGGATGACATTGATGTGGTATTCTGCCAAGTTGATATTTGTTTATTAAACAAGATGACCACGTAGGTAAGAGATCATATACGGAGAAGGATGTGTTGACGTCGACGGTAACGTCAGCGGAAATTAAAATGAATTTCGATGTCATGTTTTAGTATCAGTGTTATGGTTTAAATACATCGACACCCAAGATGATAGTATGACTGTCATCCTATACATAGGTATATGACTGTGTATTTAACTAAATAATATGCGTTGACTCGTATGTACTCGTACTGTTAAGATTTTATCACCTTTAAAGAAACATATATCAAGGAAATAGCAGACGGTTATTTGAGTGTAACATGACATTTTTATATGAAATGAACATTGCGAATTGATTCATGATGTTCTTCGTTCAAGACTAATTTTAACATATCATCAGCCGAAGAATATCAATTTATCAAAAAAGCTTAAAACTGTGATAAGATTTCTGTGATAAGAAATGAGGGGTAGGCAGTTTAACTCAATCAACTCGGCAATAAATTATCATAATTAATTATGTTGTTTCTTTATTTTCACAATGCGATCATGAAAACGTTGCTTGTTACTATCACGATACCTTTTGTACCGGATAACGAAATGATATTATTAAAGTTGAAAGAAAATCATGAATCATAAATCACTGATTGCCGAAATAGAGAACCGGTGTTATTTAGGATTCGGAGTTTTACTGCCAGGTGTATTAAAAGCAAAGCTTTACCTTGTATAGAAGTATGTAAATTTTGATATAATGTCAAGAGTAAAAGGTCTTCCGACACTGTCTTAAAAAGATATTCGTTGGTTTTTATATCACTTAGATGTGTTTTTAACTAGAATTCACTTGTGGCTTACCAAAGTACAAAAGTGTCAATATCGTTGAGTTTTAAAAGATCTGCGCAACTATCAGCGTCAAGCCTTTATGCAGGAAAGTGCCTCATTAAAATGAGAGCGGAAAACGGAAAAGTATGAAGGCGAAAAACAATTCTTATTTTGCAGAGATAAATTGGAGAACAGAATAGAGTACAAACTTGTTAATTTGTTTCATGTGCCTTCAGGATTCCTCTGCAGTATATTGGTAGAGTACACCCTTATAGTTTTGATATTTGGGAAATAAACGATACGATCTTGAAATTCTCTGCAAGTCTCATACGAAATGTGTAACCTTTGTAATGTTTCATTCAGAATTAAGTATATGAATATAAGAACGACCCAAGTCCAATTTTTGGCCAAATTCAGTTTGACATGGGAAATTGTAGCTTATCCATGGACTCATCTTGTGTGTAAATGATAAGTCCTAATTACCCCCGGAAGTGCCTGAAATAAATGAGTTAAATCTTATATGAATGTAAGAATGAAGGACTTGGGTCATTCTTACATTCATATCATAGCGCCCTCTCTCGTCCTTCTCTCATCTCTATAGTAGAATATCATGTATATGAATCAAAGAACGACCCAAGTCCATATGAATCAAAGAACGACCCAAGTCCATCACACAAAATGGCGTCTCCACAATTAATGTTAATGTTAATTGTCATAATGATATATGTTCTAATTTGTATATACAGTGTTGCCTTCCCATCACAGTTAAATAGAATGTTATTGGACAAACAAAAAAGATATGAAGTTTTTTTTAGTTTACTCGAAATGGTCTTCCATGGACTTGGGTCGTTCTTATATTCATATACTCAATTCATTTGTGTGTGTGTGTGTGTGTTCTCCAACGGTACTAGGGATATAATGCACGAAATTTGGCCTTAAACCAATGTGACCACCTGAACAGGAACTTAATCACGTAGACACACACTTTCACAATGTCTATATACTGTCCGTTGGAATTTGCATGTATGCAGTTTTCTAAGACAAACAGGCACACACACACATACAGTTTATAAATATATATATAATATATCGTATTTATACATATATATATATATATATATATATATATCGTATTTAAATGCATGTGTCCTATGTGTGTGTGTGTGTGTGTGTGTGTGTGTGTGTACGTACTTTGAGCGTCCGTGCTTTTGTTTCACGAAAGAAATGCAGAGGGAGTAATGTAAACGTAATCAGAGGCTTTACATAATCTGAAAGTGTAAAATGCTATGTAGAATTCAAACAAAAATTGTGATATGTCTTGTATTCATACGAATTTATCATCAATGATTTTAAATCTTTCACACCAGCCGTCTCGCAGCAGAACGTTTCAGTAACTTTCACTATACTACTACTACTACTTCTACTACTACTACTACCAGGGGCGGATCCAGGAATTCTGTAAAAGGGGGGGGGGGGGGTAACTAATGTTTCTGGTGCCACTTCTGGGTTTCGTTTCATTTTTGTCTTTTTATTTCTTTTGTTTTTAACAAAATATAAAGGGGGGGGGGGGGCGTGCTCCGGTTGCGCCCCGCTCTGGATCCGCCACTGTATACTACTACTACTACTACTACTACTACTACTACTACTACTACTATACTACACTATGTACTACTAATTCGAGGGCATGTATTCTTGTATTACGTTTAGCCGATGCCATCTCGGATTCCATAAACGAAGTTGCACCTCCAACCTGTCTATCTAGTATGACTGTCCTTAGTTATTAATGCTATCAGGGTTCATGTCCTTCTTCAGTACACGGATGAAAGTGGCCCTACTTCTTCCTCTTTTTGCAATTTCCTTTTTGGTCTTCCAGAGTATGGGGAGGATGGCTCAGGGTGCCGCGCACTGTGTCCCGCTGATCTTTCACGGGTATTTTTGTTTTTGAGCTTGAAATGAATGTGCTGTGTTTTCAAATCATGTATTCGTAGTTTTTGTGAATATCATAAGTGAAGTAATTTCCATCCTCAGAAGAATACCAAGATGTATTGCTGTCATTCATGGTCATGCTTGCGTCATTTTACAAGTACAATGTATTTCATTGCTAAGGCTCAACTTTGCATTGTAATATGATCTACTTAAAAAATAATACACATGTATCTATCTTAACATCAAATACGAACTATAAAAGGAAAACTGAATTCATCCCTGTCTTAACCGGTGTTTTCACATCCTGTAAATTGCTGTGAAACAAAAAATGATGACCAAACCTACAGTTCACCCCCTAAAAAGCAACACTCACACTGCAGAAAATCATACGTCACACCCTGTTCGTTTGGACTTTAAGCAAGACTACAGGTTTGCAGATCTACCTATAGGTTTACGATACATCTGGAATATTTATTCAAGATATTTAAAAAAAATGACAGAAATAACCACTTCCCGTGTATCCGATATACAAACATTGATTAATATTCTACATTAACAAGTGCCAATATTTACTTGACGATTGAAAGACATACAGCGGTAGACATCTTTATACAGGTAAGATGGCGTAATTTACAACTTACGGTAAGCTGTATTGACAATGAAAATTTCAACGACTTGATATATGACTGCATTTTGTGAAAGCATATATCGTTAAGTAAGAGGCACACGGGCCTAGAATGCTATTGAGTTCACCTTCATTCTATTTTGAGTACTGAGTAGTTCGGAAGTTTGATGATTAACGTCGACAGCGACATTGAATCGATGAGAAATGACATCGTGAAATATGTTCACACTTTCATGGAATCAGAGTATTTCGTTGTTGTTGCTTTTTGTCATGATGGTCAATATTGGTAGGCAAAGACATAATGATTGTTTATACGTCAGCTATGAAATTAAGGCACTTACAATTAATCAGTATATTCTAACAGAAAAGCAAACAAACAAACACCTATCCCCTGATGGAATAACGAGTTTATTCGATACAAACACTCATTCTATAAGGGGAAAAAATTAAACATAACAAAAATCCTACTCAGATAAGCTATACCTTCCCGTATAATAAACGCCGATCTACCGTTTTCTTTCTTTTCCTGATTATCAAAACATCGATGTTGGGTGTTTTGCATATAAAGAAGGGTAAGGTGAGAGTGGGGTTTGATAGTGAGACAAAACCTGAAGCACCTGAAATTCATATTTGTTAGGATTGCCAGCGGCGCAAAATTCAACAACACGCTTATAAACACCAAACCAAACAGGTTTGAAGGTGTCTTTTTTCGGTCTGTATTATAATAATAGTTTTCTTTATAGTCGCATAGTCTCGATTTTACGTCTTTTTTTCCCCTCCTAATGATACAGCAGACTCCTGCAAACGCGGGACATGACGAAAATATGAAATCCTCCACTGTTCCTCTTACCCACACATCTTTCAGCAAACTAAAGTTAAGACAGCGGACATCAGCATACTTGGATCCAGGAATGAAAGTGCATGTAGCAAGCTTGCCAGCCCTTACCTTATAAACATTCACAACGATAGGCAATCGGAAAAGTGGCAGTGGCAAAAAATGGTAATACAGAGATTTATTATTGCTACAAATCACATGCCAAAATCTACGATACACGACGATTATCACTGTTTAGAAATATGACGGGGGACGAGAAAACTCTGTAAAATCTCACAGAGCACAACAGTGCATTATTCATAAAAGACAACAATGAGAACTCATCGAAATATACATTTTTAGCGTTAAACGACAAAATAAAGATTATATTCACTGAGGTATTACTTTAAACGTGAAGTGAAAGGCGAATTTTCTTATGGCATTTCGGTTATACAGACAGCATTAAGCACAAACAGATTAAAATCAAATTTATTTTAAATGGCACGTAGTGAATATACTATTTTCAAATTTAATAACGGCTTACCTAATCGATGCATTAATTAGTGCCATTATTGCGGCATATTTGAGAATTTCGATATTCTTCAGTCACTAAGAGATTTGAAGAAACTAGCGAATTTCTTAGGTTTCGTAGGTTGTGCCAAACAAAGACAGGGATGACTATTCGGTACTGGTATGCCACTAAATCGAAAATCGAATTATGAAGCCTTTCAAACAAATATCAACATTATAAAAAATATTTTCGATCGTTAACAGTATATCTCCATCCCCTCAATTAAACACTTTACTCAAAAACGCATGTCTAAACATGATTGATACCACAGTGTCAAACATGATACATATCTAAGTATTATCTTATACTAAAAATGTAAAATATGTATTTACATACATACAGACGGTTGGAAGAGATGTTTATGACGGAGTAAAAAGGAAGATGCAAACTAAGTGGTATGAAAAATAAACAATATTATCCTCTCTTCACCACTGATATAACATCGAACAAGAACTTTCATTACCTCCTTAATTACAAAAGCAGCATAATATGAAATCTCTCCTTTGAAGTTCATGTGTTATTACACCGATCTGGTGACGCATAAGGGCATATCGACTGACCTTTCGAGTAAAAAGCCAGTAGATAGTGTGAGCGCATAGAAGTATACAGTGCAGATTGAATTCAGCGCATGAAAGTAGTGCAGATTGTATGAGCGCATGGCACCCGAGGCAGATACTTAGTTTGTTTTTTTGATTTGGTCAACTTCACTTCATGTCTTGGGATGTCTGAATCCTGCCCTGTATTATTTCTTTCTGTCTCTGTCTCTCTTTCTCTTTGAAGACTTTAAGTTCTCAGAATTGACGCGACGATACCTATAAAATTACTCTACTTTCATAACCAATGTGATTGTATGTTAAAATAGAAATGATGATTTACACCGTACATAATATAATACAAACCTCTATACAATATCCGCACATGTAGCATGCATATTCTTACCGAAAAAAAATCAACAATTTCATGACGTAATCGGATTATGTCATGACTTTCCGTCTCGTTAAGCTTTTTAAGAACCGGTATGTAATAAGTACAACATTCTTAAGCACTTATATTCTATTTGACATACACAATTTTACATATACAAATCCTCTGTGAAGCTAAAGAGATGCCGTTAAAAGACTTGCTTTTTTGTAGAATGGAGTGCATTTTATGTCACTAAATCATATACAAGTCCTTGTAAAAATATATGAAAGACTTATAATAACAACTATCTTGACACTTCTATTGAGGTAATTTTGAATTTATCTGTTGCGGATGAAAGGCTCACCAAGATCAGTTAAAATAAACACAGTTGAAATCGAGTCTATAATTTTACATAGGTATAGCTGCAGTGAAGTGGAATTATGAAAACAAAGCGTCGGTTATTTAAAAGAATATTGTACTTGTTCTTGTTATATAGTTGTTAGGTAGTCAAATATTGTGGTAAGAATTAGATCAAAATTGTGTATGAAATTGCAAGAGTTTACTTGGTAAGCGGTATATAGTTCAGTTGGACTACCAACACACTGTCATGCGATTAGAAACAACATGACAGTAGATAAAAAAAACAGCTATGAAGAACGTGATCTATTAATGCGCTGATATACTGTATAAACCTCTCCTGTACACAAACGTAAGATAAGAAGAACAACAAAATTTAAAACGTCCCAATTTTACTGAATGGTATATAAAATATGTTTGATCTTCTGTCGTATCATACACGTTTACACTTTTTGCTATTCGCTGCAGTCTAAATTCCAGGCATATTGTAGTTCTCTGAAGAAAGGTAAGTCAAGCTAATGTGCCTAGGTACCGCCATTGTCAATCGAAACGGTGAAAAAGAACTAGAAGAGGATATTACAGAATCATTAAAAGATTGAGTTTTGTTCTTTACGACACACTTGTTCCGCCATCGCTGAAAAAAGTTGTAATCGTTGCAGATAAACATGGCACAGTGAAAATGATATCGTCACGTAATGGGAACCTGGCATTAATTATCTCTTCTCTGTTTGAAACCTTGATTGTTCATCTTTGAACTGTGAGCTGTGTACCGCAAAAGCTATGAAACAATTCAAATGGCATATACGAATCGAGTGTGCTAAAAGGTATTATTTTACCACACCGCTGTTTTTTTTTTCGATTTTAAGTCTCTACATATCTTCATTCTGCAAAGGAGTGCAAATCGATGTATTCACACTTATTGCCTGGAATTTAGACCGAGTTTATCACTATAAAACTCAATTTCCTTTGCAAGCATCTAAACAATCGTTTAGAGTTATGTCGAATTAGAACAGCATGTCATCCCGTGCGTATCCACTATCGACGTATCTTCGTGACCGACGGCCGCGATCCACCTGCCCGTAAAGGCCACCCCGGGTTGCGTAAACGCCGTCGTCGTACGCCGGGGACCCCCGCATACCGTTTCGCCTGTCGTAGGCATCGCCTGGGGCTGGGAAGGTCTCACGCGTATACACGACCTCCTTCTCCCGCGGCGCAGGGGCGGCATCGGGGAGGAAATCGTCGTCGTCGTCGTCGTAGTAGTAACCTCCCTGGTGCGGGTTGCCGTAGACTTCGATGGTTTGGTTTGGTCGAGGGCCGCTTTGTGGTCGGGGACGTCGGCTACCGTATCGGCCGGAGGCTCGTGGCGGTCGGTATTGCTCACGTTCCATGACCGCTGGTGCTTCATACGACCGGCGATGGAAATCTAAAGCTATCAAAACAGACAAACCACGAGTCTCTTGACACATCTGAAGACTGAAAAATAATGTACAGATTCGAAGTGCAAAAATATTCGTTTTTTCTCGGCACTTTCACATTAAATTGCAATTTACCCTAGAGGTTTAATGCATCTCAACATTGTTTTGCTTACATGAACGACGAAAAATTGCTCGGAAAAACTTTGAACACGATTAAGCTTGCTGTCCTTTTTCACACGAGTGGACGGAGTTTATTTTCTTGCGATCAATCTTGGGAGCGGGGGTGGGGTCGAGTCAAGATTGCCCTCGAGCAAATTCATTACGACCTATTTTCGAAATGTGGTGCAACTACTTGTATTGGTCAAGGGTTTATTGATTGTTCTTTTGTTCAAATAGTTGAGAATATTTGGTCATTACACAATGTCATTACATTTATTACTTAGATCAACAACAGTGACGACAATTCTGTGCTATTGCCAAATTCTCCAAAATGGGCAGAAAGTGAGAGTGTGAATACCATTGCATAATACAAATGACCAGATTTCTAGGCTCTTGACATCATGCCTTTAAAATCTTGACTGTATACATCGTCTCATTGTGAATATTTGTATCAAGGGTGTGAGTTCAGAGTGTTTCAAACGAATTTAATATGAGGAATTTGCATGTGTAATTTTTCGTTATAATCAGGACAGCAAGTGCATAATTTTAAGCAGAATCTTCATTTTCAATACATTTCGCTAATAATTGATATTTCCTTACATAATATTTTCTTTTAAAAAATTGTTATTCAAATATCATATTATAGGGTTAAAGATTAACGTGAATGCCATGTAGTTTGCTATGTGCTCAGTTATCGGTCTTGTGAGCATGATGTTACATTTGGTGATTGGAAATAAGATTTGCTGAATTACATTAAATTTAGTTGAATTGAGTTGCATTGATTTGATTTGAATTGAATTGAATTAAATAATATTATATTGAATTGAATTAAATTATATCAGGTTAAACCAGATTGATTTGAATTAAAATGAATTATTGAACTGCACTGAATTTCAATAAATTGAATTGAAATGAAATGAATTAGATTGAATTGAATTGAATTGAACTGAATTGAATTCCGTTTATTTCCTCGTGTTAGTCCATAGATCATACCTCCACGGGTGAGGCGGGCTGGGGCGTACTCCGAGTAGGTTTCTCGCTGTCTCCGTGGGGGTGGTCTCGCATCACTCTTCCATTCTTTGTATGCTGCCTGGAAGCCATTGGCAAATGCAGCCTGTGTTCAAATGATCCATGAAACAAACAAACAAAAACGGTGTTACTCTTCATTTCTGTGGTACGGGTTGAAATTTAATGCATTGCCGATAGAGGGCGTGGTCTCCAACTTTAGGGTTGCGGTTTACGCTTGCTGGCGTACGTTTCATTAAGCATGTAACTGCTCAATTGGCTGGATTTTGCGCCACTGGAAAGAACTCACTCTGATATGGCGATCACAAACGGAATGCTAAACAATGAGGATGGAATGCTCTGCGACATAATGGGAACATTCCTATCTAATACGATCAAATATCATTTATAAAAGGGCACGAATTGTCCTGTATTTGGATAAAGAGAAAGAGAGATATATTCTCTCTAGTAACATTGAGTAATAAAGCAACGCTGTCAAATCATGACCCTGATGGCATACAAAACGCAAGCACACACACACACACATACACACACACACACACACGCACTCAACTAGAATTTTTTGAATTTTCGAAGTTCACGATACATCGTAACTCGTCACCTAAGATGCGAGCAAATAGTCAAATACCTCTTTGGATGAAAGTACAAACAACAATATAAGAATATTGTTTGGCAGTCAGAAGATTTATATTTGAACTTCCTCGCATCCATGTCATAGAATCAAACAAGAATAAAAACTTGAATGCTTGATTTCTACTAAATTTTGATTTCTGAAGTTTGTTCCAAAGTAGAAGAGAACTAAAACACGCACAAAAATGGCTGGAAACTGTCAATTCCAAAGAAGTCTGTACACAAACAGACAAAACACACAAGAGATACGCACTTTCGAAATAATTTTTGCACATATAAAAAACAAAGAAAGAAACAAACAAACAGCAATTTACTGGTTCAAACTGAACTATTGCTTCCTTTATCTTTGACAATCTTTTGCGCATCTTAACTTTGAGTCCCATTCCCTCTGAAGTGTTTATATTTACACCACGGCTATGATATTATGTCTGTGGTAGTTTTATAATACTTTTGAACAATATATTAATATAAACTCTATCATAGCATTTTCTCCCCTGATATTCCCTTTTGAAAGTTAGTTTCATTCAAAATTGCTGATTTATACTTTTCAATCTCCACCAAACCTAACCTTTTTGCTTTCTACTAAATTCATGACATAGCAACAAACGAGGCGTATACATCTAGCCATTAAAGTTTGTAAAAATTCTTCTTTTTATTTTCTATATATACGTGTAAACTATATCCTTTTTTTTCAAATCCCAGACCGAGTGAATTCATAAATGAATTCATAAAGACTTTACTGCTTCCGGGTCATACCTTGAGGTTAGCCGCCTCACTCTCGAAGTTGCAGTAGAACATGTGGCAGAGGAAGATACCCTGACTCTGCGACCAGGCTACGAAAACGAAGATGTTGGGGTACTCTTCATCGTGCACGCAGTAGTGGATGTACTTTGTCTGGATCGATTCGTCTTGGAAAGTATCTGTAAGCAGGACAAAAAAAGAAACAATAAACGAAACTCCAATGTTATTACGAGTGCTATGAGAAACACGGGACAATAAAGACGTGCCAACGAGTTTACCTCTGACTTCAATTGTATTTAGATGTTTTCATTTCATGATACATGATAATATTATACAGTCAGACCTCGATTATCCGCGGCCATTTCTCATCCGGACTTCTCTCATATTCGCATGCATTTACAATGTGAGACGCAAAAAAAAAGTGATTTCAAACGCGATTAAAACTTTTACAAATCTCACGCGATTTATCCAGAATATTCCTGATAGAAACATGATATGAATTTTATGTTGAAATATTTGAATTTCCGCAAAAAAAGGACTTTAATTTTACCTACACGCTAGCAAAGAATACATCAATACAGCGTGTAGCCTACGCTATATGTACTTAGCTACCACTTGGTTGGTAGGTACATGTAAACGTAAATTAACATTCTTTCCCATATCAGACCAAACCGGTCCCGCCTTGGCCGCATAGCAGAGGCAGGAGAGCCCCTGTTCATGCGGCCATGGCGGGACCGGATGGTTATGACCATGGCGGGGGATGGCCATGGCGGGACCGGATGGCCATGGTTATGACTAAGATGGTTATGTGAATGTTAATATTCATATAGCCATCTTGAGTTGACAAGAGAATTGCACCATCACTATACAAGAAACATTAAGAAATCACGCGAGGAGCAATGCTATAATTTTTATCATTGCCAAGCGCAATTCACGTCTGGAACTTTCCGAAAACTGTTAAGATAATATAACTTGCGATCGTTCCACTGACAATGTTGATATGTGCCAAAAGAAAAAAAAAGAAAAAAAAAACCGGAATGGATAGGCTACGGGGTGCATGGGAAGGAGTAAGTGTAAACATTCAAAATGTAAATAATTTACCTCTTTTACAGAAATGTATTTATATTTTTTCCCTAACTACAGGTCTATCCGTTGGTGTTTCGGTGACGGCAAAAACATATCATACTTTATCAAGAATGTGAAAAATTGACAAATAATAATGAATAATAATATGGCGTCTTGTAACTTCTTATTTTGAGAGGGTTAGCAGAGAGAGAGAGAAAAAAAGATAGATAGATAGATAGATAGATAGATAGACAGCTAGATAAATAGAGAATGATAGAAAAGGAGAGAAGTGGTAGGTAGATAGATAGAGAGAGAGAGAGAGAGAGAGAGAGAGAGAGAGAGAGAGAGAGAGGGGGGGGGGGGGGGAGGGAGGGAGGGAGGGAGGTACCAGACAATTTATTCTGATTGCTCGTTGATTTGTACCCTATTATAACGAGTACAATAAACTTGAATTTGTAGGTCACAGATCTGCATTGTATAGCATCGCAATGGCAGCAGTCTTTAGGGAGTGGTGTTGATATCCCGAAAGAAGTATTAATAGAAATAGCAAGAGTATTCTACCTAGTTTTCTCACACACGCAGTCAGTTCAACTCCTCATATTGTCAGCTCCTTGCCCAAATCTCAACATCAGCAGATCAGATATGCGTCAGTTTCGGCAAATTGCATAAGAATGTATTTTTATCATAGTCACAAAAGCAGGTTGCTTCGGGAAACACACGCAACCTCATGGTCCAGTTCGAAATTTGTTTTGTTAAAGTTCCGAAATCAGTGAATGCTTCGAGAGTACATAATAAACGATAAACGATAAACTTCCTAAGGTTGTAAAATATAATTTTATGAGTATAACACAGATTATCTGTCATTCTACGCAGATTCACGTTGTCTTTCCAAGAGTAATTCGTTTCAGTCTGTTCCTATAGTGAACAATTTCTAATCGAGAACATCGTCGGAATTATTCCGACGCTTTCCAAATATGTTTATTTTTCCACGTCGCCGCTTAATCATTTCTGCAATCTGTCAAATCCAATGCGTGGACCCATGCATCAAAAACGTGTGGACGTTTCATATTTACTTTACAAACCTTTCCCATCAAAGTTATTTGCAAAAGCGGGACGGCCAAGGACAAGCGCTATCACAAAGAACCCTGTGCCGATAATAAGATATCATAAACGTCAGGAGATTTGTCAATAAAACTTTGGGGCGCGGAGAGGGCGACGCCCAGGTAGAAAAGTATTAGAGCTGATCTGACATCGCCCAAAAGAAAAAAAAAAAAAGAATCGAAATGAATGATCACTACCATTGACAAAAAACGGAAGTGCGCAGGTCCTGCTTTTTCGGGCGTATACGTTGTTGATGTAAAATAGCAGTATATCATAGTGCGTATATTGCTTTTTGCTGATGTTATTCATTTCTAAATGTAGGAATCGCTCCTCTGGGATTTTTTTAATCTTCAAATCACGCTAAGAAGTCAACGAAATAGTGGGGGCTCACAATAATCGCAAAACATGACGAGCGAAGGGTAGAAACTAATCCAAAATGTCATTCAGTTAGTCAGAATATTACAAATTATTTGAATCGAGGAGGGGTTTTTGATTTTTTTTTTCAAATTTATATCAACATGGTTTTACTAAACGTTCACTATGCGTCGAGGAGCCTGACATTACACGTCTGCTGCAGAACAGAAAGCATAATCTATAAACTAAAGTGTACGAATATGTGTCTTCAATACTTCTCAGCAATGATCAAACATGTTGTTACATTATAAATACATTTCAAACGAAGAATAACAAACCCAAAAAGTCATCAACAACCAAAAATGAATTAACACAGTAAAATGACCTTTGATTGATGACGGATGAAATAAGTGGCTCTTTCTTTTTCTCCCCTTTTTGAAAAGTCGCGTAGGCCATATTACAGTCACGCGCAGACTTATCTTTTTGATAGTTAAAAAAAGATCACGAAAGACATCTGCTTGCCACGTATAAGACGCCCAAATCTTGCCTTTTCGTATCCCGACTACATAAGTGCTCTCGAGTACAATTTAAGTAAAGTATGTGCTTTTAAAATATTTGTTTTTCTTATGTTTACCCAACATAAACAGTGCATAAATGATGATAATCACTTACTAAATGACAGGTGACGAGTAATTCAGAAGCTCATAGATCATGGCTACTATGGACATGGTATTTAATAGTAACGTAAAGGGTCATTTCAGGTTACTCGCCTTTTAAATGCATCTGTGACCATGATACGTCACCAGAACAACTTCTTGTGCAAAGCTTTATGAAATGATTTCGATTTAAGAAACTTGCATGGACGCTACCAGTACTGAATTTCAGTGTTCCCTTCTTAACGTTACAGATCGTCGACAACAAATATTGGTTTTTAGGTGTCGAAAGAATGGACACCATTGCAGATTTAACAGATCTGTCACGTAGGCATGTTTAACAACCATACTCTCAACAATTCATGACGACAACGTAAACGTTATATTGAGAGTTACTTTGTCATATAATTTGTGTTAATATAGGTTGAAGCTGCTGGAAGTCTTCAATGAAAACGGAGTATGCTTGAGGTATAGGTCTTGTCCTCCCAGCTCATGTCATACATGGCTTAGTTTGAACTAAAAGTTGATACTTTGGGCTCTTGATAGAAAGGAAGGACGATTTTAAAAAGATGTAAAAAAAGCGCATATCTTTTCATCATTTTTGACATCTCTATCGACTTCCTTAGATTATCAGTAAGATATGATAGATTTTAGATGTAAAATGTTAGCATTGACATCAGAAACAAGGCGTTAAAATGGAAAAATCATCGCCACTATACAAAGGAGTTCATTATTGTTGTCAGTGCTTTGACAGCTGTTTAAATCATCATAGAGATGAAATCCATCTTCATTATTGCATAACCCATGTTTTATCATATCAATAATATCGTAGCTTTTCACATCACGGTCTCCTGCTTTATTGTTGTTGTTGTTTTAAAGAACGAAAGAGGAGAGAGAGAGAGAGAAAATGGGGCCCTATACAAATAATTTGCCCCAGACAGCACTTGACATAAAACAAACAGTATAAATCTTAGAGAGATATAAAGAAGAATATTAAATATTATATACCAAGTCTCCACGAGGAAGCTCATACCGTCTCCACGAGGGAGCTGATATTGTCTCCAGAAAGGAGCTCATTACGTCTCCACGAGGGAGCTCATATATTGATGAATACCTCATATTCTTCAAACAAACTCCTGCTTTACAGCAGCATGAAAGGCGCTATCATTCTAAAAACACAAACTATCATACTACATGGTCTGTTTAAAAAAACAAAGCCTTAGACCGTCTTGAATATATGCTGAATTTTGAATCCGTTCAACGTGATATTCAACCATTAGTGATGTAATGGTATAATGAAAAAGATGAGAGTTATGATAACAATTGGATTAAATATTAAATAACGCGTTTTATAGACATTGTTTTAATGTTTCTATCATAGCGTAAGTTGATAAAAATAATATATGCCCAAGGATAACTACGGAACTTTATTTGTTTCTGTTTTGATATTGTCACGTGAAGGGAACTATGCAGTGCAAATGCATATCAACCTGTACTGATTTATAATAACCCGATCGTCACTTACATGTATGTGGCCAAAGGAATATTTAGATTATGCGCTATATGACTTATAATAATGTTTGACTTTTTCCCTCAAATTATTTGGATACGCCCACAAAAAGCTTCCAAACCAAGATTCTGTCAAGGACATTATCTGTCAATCATTGCTAAGGCACTGATTATGATCATTATTTACAAAATACATTGGAATGCACATTATTCACGTTATTTGACCGCGCATAACTTGCATGTCTCCCTGCAATATGTTGATCACATTAGTTTAACATGGAAACATGTACTAGTAATTTATGCTCGATTTATTCTGTTAATCATTATGATTATTAGTACTTATAATAGCAATGACTGACGGATGATGTCACTGGCAGAATCTTGGTTTGGAAGTTTTTGTGGGCGTATCCAAGTAGTCTGAAGAAAAATAGAAATTATATCATGAAATGACACATATTTCGATATTCATTTGGTAACAGAAGTGATGCTGAGGATATTATGAATAAATGCAAGTCAACATGCATTTACACTGAATAGTTCCTTTCCGGGAATTATGGATATATAGACAAGTGGGTTAATTGTTCTATACTTGCGGGTCAAATCAGAAAGTAGGATCTATCGCCATTGCGGATATCAATACGAGGACAAAGAAAGAGTTGAAGTACTCAGGATGATCTGACGATGGAAGATGTTCAAGGAATGTTTTATCATTTAAACATCTGCCATGACACAAAAAAGAGTAAATTACCGTTTGAATAAATCCATTATTACACGCAGGACAAGGGAGTAACCATCACGAGGGTCACTGTCTATTATACAACATGATGCACAAGCAGGGACAGGACAGAGTGGATCCGTGAAATTTGGATGCGCGAGTTTATCAGTAATTTTGGAACTGTTTAAAGGGCCCCTGAAATCCAAATGCATGCTGATTTGTGTTGATTTGTGATACCCTCAACATCACTTTTTGCGGTGATACGAATATCTAGAAACATTCCATATATTTTCAACGATTTTTTTTTCTATTTTTCTTCAGATTACTTGGGAACGCCCCCCCCCCCAAAAAAAAAAAAATCCTTCCAAACTAATATTCCTCAGATGACTTCATCTGTCAATCATTGCTAAAGCACTGAAATGTTTAACAAAAGACATTGGAATGCACCTTCCCCTCGACTCAGCATAACCTCATGTTCCCTCGCCATGTCTTTTGTTAGTCACATTAATATCACAGAAACATTCAGGGGCCCTTTAAAGCCACGAGACAGCGAGTGGGTTTTAGACTGTTTCCACAGTTAAACGAGGGCATCAGATTCTCACTGATCCACGAAATAGATCTGTGTATCATTCGTGTTTTTTTTTTTTTATGTGCCCGTAAATTAATGAAATTCAGCCTGTTTTCCCATCATGCGTCCGGTACATCTCTAATACTATACAAGGCTTGAGACATGCGTTCGGATTTTACAGGACGCATGGCTCAGTATGGAGCAGTAAAATTAGTGCATGATGACCAATCAGATCGCAGATATTCTAAGACCCATTTTATAAGAAGTGATGATTGACGTTGTTTAAGAAATGTCGTATTTGTCCATCAGCCATGACAAAAGAGGATGTTTCTATAGGATAACTATACCGTCTAAATATATAAATATATCAATATCCCCGGGCGATTCCTATCACAGAACAAGACACTAAAGTAACTATCACAGATGTGATTGTCTCGGAATGGATGAAACTACAATAGTGCGGTAGGGCCTACTGACATTGCTCTGTCGGGTGACATACATCTCAGAAAATGAAAGTTTGTGTTGGTATGCTTTCTGTAATATCCACATACTCATTTAATGATAGAAGAAGATATTTCAATGCATAATGTAAAAATAATGCCCGTTTCCCTTCTTCCAGTTTATTATCAAATACATTTAGGATTTAATCCCTCTTATTCTATGGAAATCATGTCCAACATTCGAATTGGAGTTGAATCTATAATGGAATTTACGATCATGAATTACATTGTACATTAAACTAAACATTCTCAAGGCGGCATTTCCTTGTTTCTATACAAAATGCAATAAGACGATGGTCCGCCATTTTGGAGTTGCATAGTGTTGGGGCTTGGGAGCGTCCACTTTGGTTGCAGGTTTGAGACCTGTAACACACAGACACAGACAAATAGACACACACACACACATACACAAATTGGCGTTATAAGGCAGATGTGACCACGTTGACATACCAATGGTGATGAGTGTGGTTTAATGACTGTATAGCGTGGAATGCTGGAATAAATTTATACATTGCACCAGCACGAATTGTCATTGTACAAAAAACGATAAGGCCTACATTGGGTTGCATGGAACAACTTCCTGGACGGACAGCCCGCCATTTAAAAGGCATTGGAGCCTACGAATGCATTGAAATCACTGCGTTGAGGCCTCCTGTGGTTCGGTACAACAGAACCTTTTCAATGAAGATATTCAATTAATTTTCATGACTTCAATAGACGGTACGTGGTCTTGCTTCAGCGCGGCGCAGGACTGCGGATCCTTTTCATTATTTGTATTCTTTTTGTGTTTGTTCGTCTCTCCCTCCCCCGAACTTGGCATGCTGAGCAACATCTAATGGGCTTCTTTTGATGGTGACCTACAAGGTAGCAACAACCTCGATTCGTCGGTACTGATTCGAAAGGACAAGTTCTCATGATATTTGATTTCTTTTTAAATTTCAATCACCGTACAAAATGCGCCGCCCATATTGTGTATTACATAGACGCATTTGCTAGCTTGTCCTCGACAGAGGAGAACAATCCAACAACAACAACAACAACAACAACACATGTCACGTACACACACACGCACACACACACAATGAGAGAAAGGAGGAGACTACTCTACTTTCTACATATTTCTGTGTGGGAAAATGAGACATCTCTATGCAGAAAAGAAAGCATAACAACAATAATGGTTCAGATATGACGAGCTCTATACGCCCTGCACAGAGTCAGTCTCGCGGGGTAAAATACCACACCTTGAATTACGTTGTCATGGCTCACTTAAAAACACAAAAAATGTTGAACTTTGCTGACTAATATTCCAATATTGATAAAGGAACAGTGAAGCATAACGAAACGCTTTCTTTTCCTTTCAATGTATCTATGAAAACATATCACTATCATTAACCGTCACTAAAAAAGGTTTATCGTAACACTATTGATGAGTCAAAATTGAGTACGGTCAATCCGATCTCTCCAAGACGTTCCCATTTTAAAGCAATTATCAATAATTTTCAACAATGTCCTTTGAGCATCCTTTTACACAATGTAAGGGGAACTGATGGTGTGTTGACCATGCAGCTTCAATCTTCAAAATTGGCAGCATTATGAAATAGTGCCGTTAAACTTGAGCCCCTTATTACATTAGTATGAGAAAAGAAAGAAACTCGAAACTGGGATAAAGTTGTTTCCTTTTTATCAAGGAAGATACAATAACTACCATGACAGTTTGTTGACATAGCGAATATTATCATTTGTATTTGTTATCATCACCTACATCATCATTTCTGGTATATAGGTACGGCAATCTGGCAATCTGACAATCTGGCGACTGTTTCAACATTATATTGCTTTACACTGATATCATAATTGTGATGGGTTTGAAAATGTGGCTACACTGAAGGCACTAACTTTACATGTGCAAGTCCTTCGTTGTTCTGATTGCTTTGTTTTGTCGAGATCTTTATTTCGCGGAAATGACGATCAATCGGTAAACAAGAATAACTACGCAACAAGACACACACAGAAAAGGAAAGAAATGTATAATATAATTTATTATGTTGTCATCTCAATTTGAGACGAACATATCTTTGACCACTTTTGATTTCGACACATTACAATGTCCCCCCCCCCTTCGCATGTCACAAACGAGGACACTCCATTAATCAATACAGAGACACGGTGAGTGTGGACAAATCTATTGATCGATACTGCATGCGCGGCTGAAAATCAATGGCTTGTTGATCACCAACCAGTGACGGTAATCATTAGCGGGCCATCGATCAATTTCATGAAAATAATGAATGATGAATGAGCTTCTTGTAGCGTAAATAGACTGAAATCAATATTGGGTGTCATTTAGAGCTGGCCTCGGTGGCCACAGGGATAAATTGAGCAGCACTAAAAGCATGCCCAGTCCAGTCGAGTATTTCTAAAGACAGAAAGGACTGTTCTTTTCCTACTTCTGCAATGTAATCCTTTTAACTGACCAGCTTTAGAAAAGAAACATACATTTAAAAAAATTCACTTGCATACATAATAATCATACTCGTGTAACTAAAAGAAAATGACCACGGTCATTGTGCGGTGTTGCTGGTAGATTTGTCCAAAGACACTATGCTCTACAAATGCATGCTGACTTGTGTTGATTTATGATACTCTAAATATTACTTATGTATAAGTGGCCAAATGAATTTATAGATACTGTACGTGCCATATATTTCATGATAATTTGTCTGACAAGTTTTCTTCAGACCACCTCGATACGCCCATAAAAAACCTTCCAAACCAAGACTCTGTCAGTAACGGCATCTGTCATTCACTACTGAGTTCATGAAGTTACGATATGATTAACAAACGACACTGAAATGCACCGTCAAGTGTACATGCTGAGCACAACTTGCATGTGTCCCTGTTATGCCTTTTGTTAAAAATAATAATTAGTAACATGGGAGAAACGTCGTATATTTGACACAATATTAAAGGAAATAGCCTCTTCTTTTTTTGTGAGTGTTATTCATTGGTGCAGGCAGAGCGATTTTACACTTGCATGTAGCTGACGGGAATTTCAAAATGCGTAAGCTAATCTATATCGCAAAACCTGAGAAAAGTGTCACTATAATTTTTGATAGATGGACGCGTAACAGATTTCATACCTTTAACAGTGTATGTATACGTAAGTACATTCATGTGTAACTACATGATTTGTATGGTCATAATTATATCATATATATATGTATATATATATATATATATATATATATATGTATATATATAATATAGTATATATATATATATATATATATATATATATATATACATAGACACCTGTGTGTATGTTTGCGCGTGCGTGCTTTCAAACGTATTTCCTTGTATCATTAGACATAACAAATTGGATATGCCACCTCGAGGTCATTACACGCACAACACAGCCAGCACAAAGAGAAGCTCATGTAAAGAAGAAAATGAATAGATGAATGTCTACATATTATCATCGCATCTACAATGGACTGTTTCCCTCGCTGGAGTCTCCATTGCGCATCCACTCCTATCCATTTATCATTCCTAGACTAAATTATTCGTTTGCTCTGGGCAAGTGCTGGGAGTTCCTTTTGGGGGAACCTCAACAAAGACTGGTATTTGCCGCGGGGATAAACCGTCTGCGATTGTTCGACCCATCGCGACGGTTCCCATGAATATGAAGTATGCACAAAGTTGACCCCCCTTCTATAACTGTGCCTATAAAAACCTCAGAAAGTCGAGAGCACTTAAAATCAAGTAGCTGCTCCGCTAGAATGGTTCAGAATCCTGCGGGAATGTGGAACGCTATTAACCATTCGACATGTGAAAAATAGCGGCATTATGTAGGCGTATATAATACACGTATATTGTACATGCATTTAACAATAAATATCGACAATTCAAACATACATACAGTATTGGAGGTAAGAGTGTCTGTGTCAGTTTCTGTCTGTCTGTCTGTCTGTCTGTATGTCCCTCTCTCTCTCCCTACACAAACATACGCAAACTACAATGTATGAGAGCCACGCCTATCACAGGTCTTCTGATACATATTTTTCTTAGTATTAACGATATATTACATTTTGCTTTACTAACTACTGCCATGACAACATAAATGAATCATAAAGATTGATTGCTTTTAAGATAATATATTTTTGTTAATTTAATGTTCCTGAACTAAAGAAAAACAGGCTCAATCTCATGTTGGAATAATGATTGTAATCATACATCAAAGAAAGCGATACGTTATTTCAAAGTTTTATACAACTATTTGAAATAAGTATAGAAGATGGCAACATGTGAATTTAGTTGGGGGGAAATTCGTATAATTCAGTGATTTTGTTTATTGCCTAAATAATATTTTCTGCCTCATTTTTTTTTAAATCAAATAACTCTTTTCACTGGGAAGGGTGGGGAAAAGATTTTTTGTTTGCCTTCTCTAGAGCAACACCCTTCAATGAATCATGCGATGGATTCACGACCTTCGAGCGGGTGTGGCAGAAGCGACAAACTTACATTCAATGTGTTCTTCGCATCACAATCTACGGTAGTCGTGATATTGGCGAAGAGGGTGATAGCACTGATCCCCTTTAATCTACTATGACTAATGATTATCGTGATAATATATGCATAATCCGCATTGTCGTATTCAAAGTTAAAACCCAATCACGTTATCCAGAGAGAGTGCTAATTAAATTCAATTAAATTCAATTCAATGTTTTATTTCATTTTTCGACAAGAACATAATACAAACATCACTTCTTTTTTTGTTAACAGAAAATCAGGTGCGTAAAACTATGTAGGATGAAAAGAATATACAATAATTGTAGCACCTTGCAATAATTACACATTATCATAAAACTCAAGTGATTTGAAGTAAGTAAACATTGTGGATAATTCGAAAAAATTTGGACTCATTTTCTCGGGAATCCCCATCTTTATATCTAGATACATTGACGTTAGAAGATGACATTCAACCACGCTGTAACAGAAATAAACACCGATAACTAAAGTTTTGTATATCAGCCGGTTTTACACCTTTTACTGTCGCGCATGTTTCGAGATAGATGTGCTGATCGGAGGAAATACATCCACTCAGGTCAACTTCAGCAGATTTTTATATTTTATATAGTTGAAACGTATAATTACCTTATCTGTTTATGATAATGATGATATCCAATACTATCATTTGCATAAAAATCCATACGCCTATACATTTATGTTCGTGAGTATTCTTATACAATTTGTCTCAACGACCCTTGGCACACATTGAGACAATAAACCATATGTGTGTATGTGTGTGTGTGTGTGTGTGTGTGTGTGCGTGTGCGTGTATGTTTTTAATCAAATGAGACATATACTTAGAATAAGACACGATATATACCAATACCATACAAATACCCATCATTCGTGGACTCAACATGATAAAATGTGATTGCCCTTGTTTAATTTGCAAACGACTAAGCATTTTCATCGAAATGTGATATTATGCACTACTGACGTGTGACAGGCATGTACAAGAAGCATATACACGAATCTAGGGCGTGTTTGCAGTTTTCCTGTTTGGTCTACAAATATCATATTTAGTGTTCCAGTTCACGAATTTAGAGTTTTAGATCTTTATATCCTGGCGATTGGGTGATATATAAAGGTAAATGTGGCTTAATATTATAGGTAATTTCATCGTTCGAGAAGGCAGAACAATATGGCGATTTCTCTTTCTTCAATAAAATCGCGTTTCCTTCTTTGGTGTTGTTTTACTTTAACGTTCAGAGAAAGGGAGCACAAGGAAAAGATAATGTCACACCATCATATATGTCCGCTCTTATATGATATAGATCGAATGGTCTACATTTATGTACACAACTGTCACTTTCGATTTTATCTCAGATGAATTTTCGTACATGTAGAAAGAAACTAGAGTGTGTACAACCATTGGGATCTGCATTCCATTCCGTCGCTCTTGCACATCATACATACATCAGGTGCTTGATGTATGATTAGGCTAATATATATAGATAATGTAAATATACGAGTATTGAATGTGTATATATATATATATATATATATATATATATATATATATATATAATATTATATATATATATATATATATATATATATATATATATACATATATACATGTATATATAGATATATAGATATATTATATGCCGTTAATGCTCTGGACAACATGATCAACCTCACTATGTTTAAATCTATACATTAGGTTCCACAGACATCGATAGGGTCAGGATAATCATGAATAATTCATTTGGATGCAACAATCTTAATTCGGTTACAGAACCTGATTTTGTCGATAATCGTCAACCGAGACGTCTGTCGTGCCCGAAAACCCCCTAAACATTCACGCATTCTAAGAAGTAGAGCATTATACCAATATAATGGTCCTCTTGAGAGGATAGCTTCAATAGAAGAGTGAGCTTAAGTAACAACAAAGAGCATTGGTAAATAAAAAGAGCCAGACGTACAGAATTGTAAGCGAGACATTATTCAACTTCTGTTGAATGCATCTCTAACACTGTCTAAAAACGAAGGAACAATGCTCCATTCTACAGTCTTAACATAATCAAAATCTTACTCCCTGGTAAGTCTCTGATCAACAATGAAGAATGGACTGAAAGGGGCTTGAAGTTATTTGACTCGTTTTTCAACCAGATGTTTTGGGAGATATTTTCGTAACCAGGAAACATTATGATGTGCTCATTATCTCTTTCAGTCCCAGAGGCTTTTTCAAGAAATACTGTGACCTCATCAGTGGTAATCATTATTTGCCCTAAATTTTTGTTATAAACGCTTTATCTCTGAAAGAAAACCAAAGCCCATTATGTAAACGCGGATTGAGTGAAAGCAGCAATATTAGTAGAACACATCAGTGAAAGTTTGAGAATTCCACAAAATGTCAGTTTTCATGAAAAGTACACATGTAAGGTGGTTTTAAGGTCATTTCATATTGATACAGCTGAAATATGAGACTTTGGGGGATTTCTGTACATGAAATGTATAAAAATTTGTGAGAGCATGACATCAACTTGCTAATTCTAATTTCTAACGACTGGTCAAGAAGTGTTTTCCGAAATATGTTGAAATTTCAGAATGTCATAACTTTCTTGTTTCTTATCCGATTTTGACAATTTTTGAACTGTTCTGTAGGAAATTCTCTCTCTTTCTTATGAAATTGAACAAATTTTGGAGTGTATTTCTTCTTTAACCATTGATTTGCCTCTCCGTAGTCTATACGCTCGTATACGTAAACCAAACGCTGGATTACGCTGACCGTAACGTGCACTTACAACCATTGAACAAAGGTCCTGTATGCATGTATACAACGTTAACATACGGATAACCACTGCACGTGGGCGTATAGGGCGTGGTCCACTATGGTGGTGTGCAATGGATGAGTCATAGATAGTGGTCCAAATTAACACTGCATTTTGTCCCAAACGTCTGAAAGTCAGGTGTGCACACTATGCCAGATCACACAAAGTGTGTGTGTGTGTGTGTGTGTGTGTGTGTGTGTTATAAGTAAACGTTCACCCCGACGATCAAATTGACTCATAGAGTGATATCGAATGAACAGGATTATTGATTTATTCTTTTTTTATTTTTTACTAGAATAGTACAAAAACAGAGAAAGTTAGGGAATTAACTGAAAATTTGATCATGAAACAGTGAAAACTGCATAAATATATGCATGTGAGATACAAACGTAGGTGACGTTATATGCTCTCCCAAGTCTTTATTCCGTTCGTTTGCACGCACATATTCACAAAATTTGTTCTTTCTGTGAATGCATGGAAATGCATCCTTATCATCAATATATTAGTTCTAGCATTGCAACGGTTTGGGAATAAAGTCTTGATTTACGTTGATATTATGTATGTATGTATGTATGTATGTATGTATGTATGTATGAAGACATTGTAACGGGTAGACTTAGTGCATAGCTTTGGACTTGAACATTGGAAGCAGAGTGTGAATGGCTCAATGTGTGCTCAGCAACAACAACAAAGGAAACACTTTTTCAAGTTCATATTTCTCATAGAAATTTAGATAAAGATCAATTTATCATTTATCGGTTATCAACGGGGTAGGTGAATTTAAAGAGAAACTTTACGCATGAGTGAACACATTCGTTTTTGTCTTCCAGAGCACAAAAGTAAAAATTGCAAAAATTGACATGTTGTCATTCAAATGCAAATGCCTTTCAAGATAACAATGAAAACAAAAGGCCAGTTTAACACAATGAGAGACATGGATGAAATAGCAAAAGTAAGGTTTCGTTATCTTGCATCTCTTTATAGCCTCAAACCAAAACAAACTGGGAAATAAAAAGAGGAAAACAAGATTTTTTTCTGTCAATTCTAACTTCCAATGGCATAGGGAGTAAAGCTAAAGAAGGTGATTAAATGGACATTTCTTTATTGCTTTCTTTTAATTTAGGAATTAAGAATTCATGAGATAAATACAAGTACTCATTATTACAATCAAGTGTCCTTGTTTTAAATAACAATTAAAATGTCTACCAATAATGTTAACATTGGGTTTTCCCTCATGCAGCCATTTGATTTTGAATTTGACAAAAGATTCGTCATTTCCTTTTACCATTTTTAGCCTTTGTTTTTCTTTTGGGCTCCGAAGACATAAAAGAAATCATAGATTTATTTTTGAAAATTAATTCATGTTTTAATATGTCCATATTCAATTGTGATAAATTTGTCTTTTCTTGTCAATGTTTCATGGAAGATTACTTACGCATGAATAAAAATTTAATCATTTTTGCAATTTTTACTTTTGTGTCTAAAACGAATGTGATCATTTATGCGTAAAGTTTCCCTTTTTATGGATCTACCAGATCGATAGCCAATTACTTTTAATATGGTATATTGTACATTCATTTCTAGCTCAATATTCTATGAGATATATTAGGAGAGGTAATTAGGAAATACTTACATGAACATTATAAAGGGCATACAAAATATTTTCTGAGAGGAATGCAAAGCTTATTATGATGAAAGTCGTTGAGATATCCAAAGCCAAACAAATCAGAGTGGTTCTAATAAATGGTGGGTCCCACTTTATATTATGGGACCTCTTTGTTTTTGGATATCTTAGCCATTTCTAGATCAAGTTTTATCAAATTAACTTGAACTCTTCTTAGAAGTGTATGCTTTTTGATATTTCATAAGTAATTTCTAACTATCTCACGGGCTCTACATATACCAAAACTAGACATGACAGTTCATATCTGTTCTATACACTGAGATTATTGTTAACGAATATATACATTTTTCATGAATGGAAAGAAAGACAAGACAAGATGAAACTTTTAGTGGTAGTAGAAAGCAGATTCAATTTTGATGGATCCAAACATCCCTCTGGTGATGGCGCGTTTTCAACTCCCAACGAAGAGTCTTTCTTTCGAGTCATATTCTGAACTGTTCAAGTGGCAACACTGTAGGCCTACTCCCATCACGTGATACAATTGTACCAATAGAATGGATGAATAGCGTATAAACAATGACATCATCAGCGACTTGATTACGTCATCATCGTCACTATACAGTTATCCTTTAATGATGGAGGTTGTTGCTCATTGCTAGCATGCTATACTCTGTCTTTCTCTGTTTCTTTGATATTCTTAAGAAAAAGAAGAGGCCATGCTGTATAGCGATGTAATACCGCCAAAGGAACAAACTAAAACAATGTATTCCTCAGAATGCTCTTTTAACAACAGGAAGGAAAAATACTTTTTTAACTTCGAGCACATTGTCAGCTCTTGATGGAGATATGAGAATACAAAAACAAAATTAACTCATTTGGCATTCCCATACAAGACTGAGTCGTTTCCTCCTGAATCTGAATTCTTGTTTAAAATTTCATAAACGCCTGCATGTTTATAAAATCCAGAAGCGGGAAAAAAATTAGGAAATATGTGACTTCGCAGCATGTAGCGTAGGCTACCAGTCATGAAGTGTGTATTTGTACGGCACTATACATTGCCTCCTGATGCCATGGGATTTCGTAAAACCAAAAATTACGCAATAAAATGACGCTGTATAAACGTTCAACTGCATGTGATGTCTCAATCAGTTTTCGCGTCACTACATTGTAAGTCAATCTTGTACTATTTTGTCGACTACTTTTATAACTCTATCGCCAAATATCATTGTTAACCTAAGAAAATGACTCTGTTGCCATGGTTATTAATAATTTGACAACTTCGCTTTGCTCTGCATACATGTATTATAAATCACGGAAGCCTGCTCCCTGCACTTTTATCCCACGCACTTCACGAAAGATTGAAACATGTCAATGAAAAGTTGGAGAATAACTAATGAAGGACACATACATTGCTTATAAGCTTGGGCCTGTATCAATCTGATGAATTCGTACACTGTATGATAGCGTCCATTATTCATCATTCATCAGCTTGTAAAATTACATGCATAAAAATGTGTACACAGTTGTATATCATCATAGAAACTTTTACCGTCCTAAGTACACAGGAAAGACCATGAAGACAGGTGTACTGTATCGTGAGATTGTATCAAGGTAATTTCATATCTCCTGTCAAATTGCGTTAATATTCATATCTTTTTTTAGGATCGATTTATCTGCAAATATCTAGAATTATTCAGCCCTCTTTCATTATGTATGAGGACATACACGTAAGCATTCTCCTATTTTTACATTTTGGAAGTAAGTTCGGATACCATGCAGGCTACCATGTACAAGTACCATGTACAATTGTATGTTAACGCGAATACTAAAAAAAGAATGAAATATTGTTATAGAGAAGTTATTTTGACGGTGGCTCAGGAGATATATCGCAAATGTTTGTATACATACTGCACCTTATATAAAGATATTCATCTCGGACATTAACATAATGAGTCCATTACATTAACCGGAAAGCGATTAACGTTGTCATTACATTGAAACCGATGCAAATTTGATTAGTCAATCTGACTAATGCACTTTTACGTGTGATGCGTGGGAATTTTGACAGACGTGATGTACATGAACACTATCATAGCAGCTATACAAAATTACACTGTCACAGGTAACGACACCTTAGTGTGTACGACCATGTGAAACACCCAAGGCGCGCACCAAAATGTTGAGTGCATGTAATTTGGCAGTTTTGTACCTATAGCGGGTATAGATTCCTGGGATATGCCCACAAAATATCCCATTCCAACCAAGGTTTTGCCACTGACGTCATCTGTCAATCATTGGTAAAGTACTAATATGATTGATAAAAGACATTGGAATGCATCTTCCCCTGAATTATAGAATGAGCATAATTCGCATGTTCCGTTTTATTAATATTATTTTAAAAAGACATTGCAGGGGCACATGAAAAATTATGCTTGGTCTGTATTAAGGAAAGGTGCATTACTTCCAGTATCTTTTCTTCATAATAGTACTTTATCAAGAATAGCAATGATGGTCTGATGATGACGCAAGCAGAATCTAGGTTTTGATTTTTTTTCTTTTTATGGGGGGGGGGGGGACCAAGTATATGTAGTCGGAAGAAAAAAAAGAATAGAAATGTTATTATAAAATACAAAGCACATATTTAGATATTCTTTTCGGCCACTAAGTGATAATCATGATATTATGAATCAATAAAAGTCAACATGCATTTCCAAGGCATAGTCCCTTTAATGTTTAAGACACATACCCGATTGAAAATAATTTCTTTCTGTTACGGTGTATAGGTTATTGTTGGTGTAGTACGTTTAAGAGAAGAAAATACGATCTAGCCAATTTAAAATCTCAGCACTCGATCATCATTGTTTCAATATCAGGGAATTAATTCAAAGATTTAACTTGGGGCAGCCGTTTAAGGACCTTACAGTACAGTATATGCGGTGAATTGCGTGATTACTTGTGTTGAATCATGGCACTCTCAATATCACTTATGCTGCGAAACGAATATCTAAATGCGTTCCATAAATTTTACTGTAATTTTATTCTTTTCTCTTCAGATTACATGGATACGTCCACAAAAAAGCCTCAATGCAAAGATTCTGCCCGTGAACTCATCTGTCAATTATTGCTAAAGTTCTCTTTTAACAAAAGACGTTGAAATGCGCCGTCCCAACATAACTTGGTTGTTTTCCTACATCGTCTTTTGTTAGTCATTTATAGTAAGTTAAACGTGGGAATATTATGAAGGTTATGCTCAGTCCAGTGAAGGTGCATTCCAACGTCTTTTGTTAGACAAATCATAATTCGAGCCTTAATCTGTTAGTAATGTTAGACAATATTGATTGACAGATGATGTTCTTTCGAGCAGAATCTTTGTTTGGAAGTTGTTGTTTTTTTTTCGATGTAGGCGTATCCAAGTAACCTGAAGAAATATTGTAGATTTGTTTTTTAATAAGGTATATGGAACGTATTCAAATATTTGTTTCTTCACGTAATGTTGAGGGTATCAGGAATCGACACAATTAAGTCAACATGATTTTGCATTACATAGTATACAAGACATTCTATATTTTGGGCAGAGATTAAGGAATCTGTTTCAAATAAAACAGAAATAAGCAGTGTCGATATCATTTACAATAACTGCATGCTCATCATGTAGCAAGGATCATGGACAAGATAAACCTCTAAAAAACTAACAATGAATAAAAGTCAAACGTGTTGGGTTTCTATATTATACTGTATAATTAATCATAAAAATGAAGTGAAAATGAAGTAAAGATGAAGTGGTCCGCCCTAGTAAAATACAAGTGGACCCCATGGAAGACCAGCTAGTGCAGTTGAATATAGGCTTTAAAGCCACCTTGTCAGACGAAAAATGAAAATAAAACAAATAATAAAACAGATTGTAAAACTCAATCTGTATCGTGTGTATGCTGTGCATTTTGAGCATATCAATTTCATATTTTGTTCATAAAATAAATTATCATTGTTTATATGTAAATTACGCATAAACTTTCGTAAAGTAAGGCTTAAAGTAAGTAAATTTGTACTCGTGGAATCATCGCTTTATCATGCTGCCTAATTAGCTTCTTTGTTTTCTGCATTGACATGCAAATTAGGTGTGCGATGCAGCTTTTTTTTAAACATAATATTATACAGCTGTTTTACATGACTGCTTTCAAGGGGTACAGTGTATGTGAAGCGTTGTGTTTTATTGTGTGTCCACACGCCATGGTAATCACAATCATTAGCATGACGGTATGTGGTGTATACATACATAGGTTCTATAATATGAGAACATGCAATTCACAGAACAGGAATTAAAGGGATAGGTTCTATAATATGAGAACATGCAATTCACAGAACAGGAATTAAAGGGGTGGCACAGTTTTGTTCGAGGTGGGGCTTCAGGTTTCCAACTTTTTCGAAGATGATTTCTTGAAATATTTAGAAACATCTCGTTAATAATGTGAAACAGCATATAGTTCTAAGAGGAATTCAAGATTATTTGATGAAAATTGGTTTTGAAGTGGCTTAGATGTAAAAAGTAAAGCGATCCTATTAAAAGGGACCCACCTTTTCATTAGGATTGCTTTGCTTTACTTTGTTTTTGCATATCTCGGTCATTTCTGCAAAAAGATCTTGATTGTCTTATTTCCTGGTCGAATAAGTGGCTTCCTAGGTGTCACCCCAAAAACGGTGTGATCTTACGGTTGGCAACCAAGACAACTTGTATGATTACACTATGAATATTGAAAAGTATACATCACCTTTCACACGTCGATTCATGCAAGGACCTACTGTACGAGTCACGGTTGATTCAAAACTTAAGTTTGAACAACATTTTCAGGAACAAATAAACAAAGCCAATGTAAAAATTTTGAATTTAATAAGACGCACATTTGTTTATCTAAATAATGACAATTTTTATTGTTATACAAAGCTTTGGTAAGACCTCATTTTAGAATACGCCCATGCGGTATGGAGTCCTTATTTGAAAAAACAACAACATATATTAGCTTTAGAAAATGTCCAACGGAGGGCCACAAAATTAGTAGGTGAAATAAGATCTCCATCTTATGAACAAAGATTGAGGCACCTCGGACTTTCAACTCTAGCATACCGCAGGGCGAGAGGTGACATGATTGAAGTTTTTAAATTATTTCATAAATATGATCAAGAAGTAGTGCCTGATTTGGGTTTAATAAAAAAATGTACAAGAGGACATAGTAAAAAGTTATATATTTTTCGTTCACATACCACTATAAGAAGAAACTCATTTTACATGCGTATCAGGAAACCATGGAATAGTTTACCAAGTAATTGATTAGATGCACCCAGTGTCTTCAGTTTTGAAGTTGGTCTGGATAAATTTTTGGACAATGAACCCGTTAAATTTAAATTCGATGCCACGCCACCTGGTCATGACCCAGCTCATCTCAAGGACTAAACCTGGATCTGAATACAGAGGCTTAGCCTGCGTTCAGAATCTTCCATTCCATAGGTAGGTAGGTATTTCAAAACCGATTTTTTGTCACATAAACTTTGAACATCTTCTAGGATTGTATGCTCTTTAACATTTCATAGCATAGTTTCTAAGTATCTCGCATAAAGTTAAAAGTTGAATGCTCGCCTCAACCAATACATTGTACCTATACCATTCTTTCAAAGTGACTTCCAGCCCTGTAATTTCTTTGGGAAATAGAGGTTGAAATCTTATTCTATTCTTTTCGTACATGTAACTATATTTATGGTGTATTGATCGTAATGAACACAATATTTAGTGCTTATCACCTCACATCACATCACATCTGATACGGAAGTAGAGGACTGGTCCTGTAGTATTCCGGTCTCAACATAATATAATCATCTTCAACTTTGTTGCTTTATGTGCGTTGAGGAGCAGAGGTTTTAAATTTTTCCCCCCTCCAATGTCTGTCTAATAAATCTTTGTGAAAATCAAGGCTGGATTATTCACTTCTTGACTTTAATATTTCATCTTGACATCAAAATTTGAATTTGGGTAAGATCTAAGGGGAATAATGCATTCAACTATTGTCTTGTGGTGTTTCTATAAGCGCCCGTTTGGCGCCCGAAACTGTAGGCCTACAGTCATACTGTACTTCTCGCTTCCAAGCAGTATTAAGTCATCGTTCACCAAGGTCAAAGTTCATAGTAATATTCTGATTTATGGGTGAACTTCCCAGAGAACCGATCGAGGACCACACCTAACAAGGGCGTGGAGTTACCTCTTTGACAATGGCTCTTTTTCTGTGACAGCTGAGTGCCAATTAGTCACATGCAGAGCTGATGGCGTCTCAGTGTACAAATAAATGTCCACTGATGTCGTACAATATCGTACAAGTTGATTGCATAATCTTGTGATCCATGCAGTCTATATGATCAGACTTTTCATTTATATAAAATGCCACCAACAACGAAACTTTTGCAAACTATAAAGATCTTCAAATCATGAGTTGATCATGGTGGAATAATGGAGGTACAATATTAAACTCTACTTCTGTAACCGTTTCTCTGCCAATGCGTCAAACTGGATATGAGCAAATTTCACATCCAAACCTATATGAGCAGGTAACAACAATGTGGTACGTAGAGGGTTGAAGACAAACATATTCAAAATGAAGACAAACTCTTGCAGTGTACACTTAAAATGTCTTTATGTAATGAATATGAAGGCCTGGATCTGCTATTTAATCAAATATGTAATGTTAGTATATCTTCACTGACACTGTAGATATACAGGCCTATGGTTATAATTATGGTCGCCTGTTGTAGTCATACATACCAAGTTCCCTGACGAGGACGTCTCGTGAAGATATACAGATGGAGTATTTCCTTGGTCTGTACTTGAAACATTTGTATTCGTGGATGACTTTTCTGACCTCGTTTAGCACCTGTTGTGGACTGGGTTCTTCCTCGCCCATTCTACGTGAGGCGAGGAACTTCACGTAGTGGACCCGCGAAAAGCTGTGCCCATTCTTGGGGTGCGCCAGCCACCCTTGGACGCCATAGTCTGGGTGTCCCTGGTACATTATTCCTGATTACAGCCGAAAAAACCGCCTCACCGAAAGTCTTTCCTCGTCTCTGTTTCGGCGGGGTGATATAGGGCGTCTTTCCGTCGGCAGTAGATGGAGATCCGTATCAGTAACGCTCACGTCGAGAAGGTGAAGCCACGAAGCCAGATTTTGCTTCCAGTGCATATGGCGTTGGAAACTTCACGATCGCCGCGCCCTTTCCTGAACTTGAAATAACTTCATGCACACACAATACACACGGTTAGTCGCTTTATTTAACGAGCATATGAATATTGCACACACTCAGCAAAATGTGGACACACACAAAACATACAATCCCTCACTCACTCACTCGCGTAGATGCAAGCACACACAATTCCAACGCAGCGTGGCTCTACCCAAAGATTTCTATTATGATTTGTTCCTGTTCAGAAACCGAATTACCTCTTCTTTTTGTTTGAGAAAAAAAGGGGACACCTATGAGGCACGTACTCACACACCAGTACACACACACACACACGCACACAGACACACATACACACCTTGTGGCATAGGCATTTCACGTCAAATTTTCTTCAGCTATGCTCTATTGGACAGTCTTTCACTTCACAGCGAGGCTCTCCACAAAAGCAGCGGCAATCGTGTACGGATGAGGAAGCTCATTGAAACCACACACCAATTTGCATCTCAAAGGGGTCGCTGAGCCGGGGTGAACTATCTTTCCACATGCAAAATAGCGACAGTGTAATGTGTGTTTGGGACTGTTCACCAGTGGTTCAGTGAAGACGTGTTAAATGCGTAGTATCCTCTTTGTAGCCAGCAATGTGCCTCCAGAAAATGGGGCCATCAAAAAATAAGTTTTGGGCCTCCTAAAAAAAAGTAGGCTTTTCACTTGTCCGCCCAGCTTCCTCTCCTGTTGTTTCGATGTAGGCCAAAACAGAGAACAACTTTTTCAAGCGCCATGTGGCTTCTAAAAGTTGACATTGTTATCCCTTAATTATCATTGTTATTGTCATTTTGTTATTATTTTTATTACTATTATTATAAGTACTACCAATATTATAAAGTATTCACAGAATTAGAAATAGTATTGGCAATAAAGGGTGTGTACAGTTCTGGTTGAGGTGAGGATTTAGCTTTTAACGTTTTGCGAGATGTTCAGAAATCACTCTATGAGATGTCAAAGAGCATGCAATTCTAAGGGGTATCAAAAGTTTATTTGATGAAAATCGGTTTTGAAATGGCTGAGATATCCAAAAACAAGGGGAAACAAAGAGATCCTAATAAAAGGCGTGGCCTGTCGCCTTTTATCATTATCACTTTTTTGGGGGATATCTCAGCCATTTGAAAACCAATTTTCATCAAATAAATGTTGAATCCTTCTTAGAATTGCATGCTCTTTCATATTCATAAGAGGTTTCTCATTATCTCACTTAGGAATGTTACAAACCTGAATCCCCACCTCAACCAGTACTGTACAGTCCCTTTAATATTAGTATTAGTATTATAATTGTTGTTAGTATTAGCATTAGCATCAGCATTAGCATTAGCATTAGCATTAACATTAGCGTTAGCATTAATATTAATATTAGTATAAGGCTTGATATTAATGCTGATATCAATACAAGTATTAGTACTAGTTTTAGTATTCAGGCCCGTAACTGAACCGTGTGGTGTTCAGAGAGTTCGAACGAATCCCCTCTGGGCGAGCAACAACAACAAAAAGAAAGAAAGAAAGAAAGAAAGAAAGAAAGAAAGAAAGAAAATAAAGGTGAAAACGTCTTCCTAAAGCATCAAATGCACAGAGGAATGTTTTTTTAATTAAAAAAAAATCCAAGTCCATACAAATAATCTTGATACATCGAATTCATCCTCAAACTGATTACTTCATCAACTTTCATATTCATATAGTTGAGAGTCTTGACTTTAGGTGAACGTCTTACAGAGCGAGATATTTTGAGGCCAGTATCGATGAATCGACGATGGATGTATATATACCCAGTTTGGAGGAAGGGTTTTCCAATTCCCGCTTCTTTAGACTCGGATTTTAGATTTCAGGTAATTTGATTAGCAAATAAGAGAATCACGCAGCAATAACAAGATTTATTTTGTTTGCATTTTCTTCTATTCGCTAATTATATTTGTCGTTATCTTTGCGCGAATACATATGGATATGTAAAAAGAGAAGATCACGCAAAATCACAGAATTTAGTTTATCAGGCTCTGTTTTTGGTAACTTGAATGTATAATCAAGATCGTCTGTCTTGACGCTTTTTCTTGCAACCTGATTATATAGATGATGTATCATCTTATACTTTTTATATTCCTCCGAAAGAATGCACCAGATCAATGAATTTCAATTCTAAAAATGCACAGCTCCCTCGAGTGGATGGAAGCCCCTTATTATACTCACACTCCTCTCGTTTGCTTGTTTTTACAAATATTGAACATAATTTTTGCACCACCACCTATTCTGGGTATTTATTACAATGGTGATACTGCCACGAACTCGACTGATGTCTTTCGAAATCCTTCACATTCATTACCCGGAAGTGATCAACCTGAAAGAGGTCATGGTTAATACATCTTTATCAACACTAATCCAAGAAGGATGATGCTGAACTTGGTACAGGCAATAGGTTAGAATGATTTAGTTTAGGCACGAAGAAAGTCTAAGACTTTTCTTTATGGCTTATACAGATATACGTCAAACTCAACTAGAAAAGGTAAGCATTAATTTATTTGATTGAGTTTGACGTTTTAAAAGATATACCCCCTACTGGGGGTACATCTATCTATGTATATAATTTATTTGTTTTTGCTTGTTTGTTTGTTTGTTTGTTTTTAATAAGAGATCCTCTGTAATATCTTTAATTTTGACTCCCCCCCCCCTCCCCCCGTAAGAATCCCAGTTACGGGTTTGGTATAATCAATGGTATTCTTATCATTATTATTGTTAATGAAATTGCGATCTCCGTGGTCTCTTGGTCTAACTGGTCTCTAGTTCTTATTATGATATTTTCTTTCGTGCTTTGAGATAGTTCATGAATCAATGTGTTTTCCGCACGTTTACGTTCGTTGCACCAGGCGTGGATGTGTGTCTTGAAAGAGTTCTTGATGTCCTGATGGTACACGTGGATTCATCTTCTTGAGTTAACTCCCTGCCTGGGTGATGTTCGTTATTCCGAAGGTTCGTTAATCGGAAAATGAAAAAAAAAAAAGAAAAATAAAGTTCGTTATTCCGAAGGTTGATATTCCGAAACACGCAAATTCCCTACACCAAGATGTTCGTTAATCAGAAAATGAAAAAGAAGGAGTTCGTAAATCCGAACATTGGGTTGTAGCGTTATTCCGAAGGTTTGTTCATCCGAAAATGAAATAAGTTTCCTTAATCCGAAACGAACAGACCGTGCGTATTCAAACTAAAGGAACCTTCGGAATTATGACCCTTGTTTCATTTTCGGATTAACGAATCTTCGGAAAAACGAATCTTAATTCATTTTCGGATTAACGAACTTCTATAATAACAAAATTTCCCTGTCGGAATAACAAACTGTATAACCCCTCTGTCCCGTGGGGAACTGGTGTGGGTCATGTGCAAATTTGAGGACTTAAAGGATTTCTATATTGGAACGGGTTAGATTCAATTACTCGTGAGGTGTATGAGTTATACCAGATCATTGAGTCACCTCTAGTTTGTCTATTCCACATATAGGCAGCTGATAGGCCCAATGGGACACCCTTTCTCATTGTTACATAGATTAATGTAATAGTGTGTGGTTTCTTCGACTATGGTCTCATTAGAATATACTTATGTGTATCTGCTGAACAGCGTAGGTAAAATATAGCATCTTGAATATGACCATCTCTTCACGTAATCTAAGCATATAAAGGGGCACATTATTTCATTATTAACAATATATAGGACACTGATTTGAACCTGCAGAACATTCACTGTTTACGCCCGATCATAATTAACATACATGATATATAATTAGGACAATAATCTTATGACTTTCAGGCGCCTCTATCGATCCACTTAGCGTCATAAATGTTCATAAAATGGACAACTAGTTATAACTTAAAGCTACGTAGTCAGTAATGCATTAAAATCACAAACGGCAACAACAGCAGCAAAAGTATTGTCGTGGTCTCTTTTAAAAGAGGCTCACCTATATAAAATCACCAGTACTGACCCGATTTAATCGACCAGTCTTCCGTGTCATGGCTACCATGAATGGATTCACAATATAGATACAGGTGGGCAATCAGGGGGCCACATACCATAGAGTGGGCGGCAAGATTTCATCTATCTCTTTTTTTTCTCTCTCTCTCTCTCATTTCAATGTAAGATACCACTAGTCGAGCATAGTTAATGGAGCACCGATCCAGCTAATAGTTCCAACTGCAGACATCAGACAATACTACTGTCGATCATTTATTTTGTTTGAGTTTTATATACGCATTACACTTTGGCAAATACGCCGGAACACACATACTATATACGAGCGCACCCATTCTGCAAAATAGGCTAGGCAAGTATAATACCAATTATGTGGTGGTATATAGACAAAAAAAAAAAAAAAAAAAACAGACAGAAAGACAGAAAAGGGAAATGCAATGGGTAGGTGGGTAGACAGTAGATGGTAAGGCATGGTATAGCGGAGAAACAGAGAGAGGAAGAGGAGTAGCAGGGGCGGATCCAGGAATTCCGTAAAGGGGTGGGGGGGGGGGGGCAAACAATATTTCTGGTGCTAATTCCGGGTTTAATTTCATTTTTTCTCATTTTATTTCTTTTTTAAAAACAACAAATAAAGAGGGTTCGCGCGCTCGGTGTGATCCCTCTGGATCCGCCACTGAGGATGGTGGGGGGGGGGGGGGGGGGAGAGAACGACTTAGAGAGATAACAAAAGAACTATGTAAAATTCGCACGGACACCTTTTATCAAACAGTAATTATGGTGCATATTCTGTCGGTCTATACACCTGCAAATCGATTGGATTTAATAGTACAATTAGTAACAATACTTTAGATCATGTTCAGAAGAAAATAGGGCCTTCTTTTTTAGGATGTTTTCCTCCACAAAATACTCAGAAATAGTATATCATAAACGACGTATGATAGGAGACAATGGACGCGCAACATTAGAGAAAGCTACACTGCAAAAAATGCGGTGTTAAAAGTGTAACACCAACCGGGTGTCAAACTGTGGGTGTTGAATTTGGTGTTAAATTGACACAATTTGACACCCTTCGGTGTTAATTTAACACCAACATTCTCTCATTCATTAGGTGTTAGATTCTCGGTGTTAAAATGACACCCAAGTGGTGTTATAGTTTTGTCATGAAAAGGGGGTTTTCACTAATAACACCGTATCGGTGTTAGTTGTCCACCAGAGAAAGTCACGTGTTCGCAGTCCGATGATCTCATTGGTTACACATGCCAATGCCTGAAATTTGTTGCTGTGGCGCGGAGTCGTCAACGTCTGTCATCGCGATAGTCAGGTTTTCGATGTCGCCTGAGGCTAAAAATGACATTAAATCTATGATGGTGACTTTGCTAAGTCTGTCAACGGGGATAAGTATCTTTTAAGGTAATTGTTTCCTGTACCAGTTATTTTCTATCATAAACGATGTGCATGATTTTCACGGATTTCATCGCATATTATAGACAACTTTGTCTTTGCACGCACGTAATACTATAGTATACTATGTAGCGCAGCATACTAAGTACATGTAGCCTATAGTGTTTGCCATACATAATAGGCCATAACACCAACGCGCTGTGCACAGCGGTGCATTGAGTCCGAATTTCGCTGAGGGTTCCTTTGTCCAATAATTGCATTTTAAAAATATCATCAGATTTTAAATATAAAAGGTTCCGTGGCATTTTGTATTGTTATTGATGTAGTTTTCTTACCTCTGAGGCTCTGGTGCGGATCTTTGTTAGCGCGCAAATCATTACCCGCTACTGACGTGCACGAAGACGAAGTTCGAACAATGTTTGTGTGTACATGTTCGTAGGTATACTGGTAGGCTGGTAGGCCCCTAGGCCTACTATATTTTTTGTAGGGCCTACTGTAACTGTTCTAGGTCCAAACTGTTAGGTGTGAATTAGTACTAGGTACTAGTAGCAAATATCGCTCTAAAAAGAGCGTAAATACCCGATTAAAGGGGCTGGGTGGGGGGTTCTCCCGACCCGATTTTTGTTTATCACAACAGGTTACGTGATGTTTTCAGTAGCTACAGTGTACACGTAGGAACGTAGGGGCCTATATAGGATGCTAGTGTTTGCGTGTGGATCTTACGTTAGAATCTACTAACTAGTTTCTAATATGAGTACTACTATTTATGAGTTTGCTAACCGCTTACAAATTTACATTATATAAGAATATGCTCTTATAAAGTTGATGACGTCACATGCATGTAAAACCGGTATTTCCACCGAGTCCATGTTAAGACTCTAGACTCTAGATCTAATTGTAAGGTGCGAGTTCAAGGGTAGCGAGAAACAGAATCACAGCCCATCTCTGGCAGTTGTTCTCTGTCTGAGAACTGATCCTAAATTTCACAAATGAGTCAAAATGGAATACATGTATCATCGCTTTTTTCATGATTCAGGTGAGGGAATATACGTCTACTTTGATGGTAGTATTTGTTGAAATAATCTCTTGAAAAAAAAAAATCCCTTCTGGAATATGCCTCTTCCCCATACTTATGTTATTGCCACACTTAATGATATTGGCAATAGTGCACTTGAGAATCTTGCAAATGACAGAATTGCAAAAAGACCTTTTATTATCTATCTAAAAAACCTTGAAAATGAGAGTAGATCAATTGCAAAATGGCATTTGATTTTTCCATTTCTCCTCAAATAATATTTGCATAAATGTACACTGCATAAAGATGATGAATACCTGGAAGCAGGATATTATTGCCCCCCCCCCCCCCCCCCCCCCCCCCCCCCCCCCCGGTGGCTAATTAAAACGAACTTGAAATTATGAGCATATCTCAAGTAGGTATATATAATAGAATCACCGACTGAATTAATCTGAAGCCACCTGAACAAAACCCTTTGTTTTCTGCAGTTCTGATCAAATCTTTCATGCACACAAGATAAATCTGTTTCATGCACTTGTATACAGTAAATACACTAGTGCAGTTATGTGGATGTTCAGTACTTTGAGTCCTAAGCCAGTGCATCACACCTTGCGCACCAGTTTGACAGTTTGTGGACTTGTAGCCACTTGATAATTATGTATGTTCATGGTCCTTACACTTGCAGGTTGAACAGTACTTCTCACTCCTTCTCCCAGGCAACGATGCCAAGCTTTTTTGAGCAGTGGCCAGTTTTTGGTGGAAGGTCTTGTCAAGCTAGCAAGAGGAAAGCCTTCAGAAACCACAGTCAAGCTGTTGAGATTGCTGGGAGAACACATGCGGAAAACTGATGTGGATTCATGAGACTTGGAGCAATCATCAAATAGTGTACCACCAGACCTGGTAGCAGTCAGGGTATGCACAATACTATAGGTTTTGAAAGCCCCTTTTTTTATGTTCTAGATGTCTATCCATCCAATATCGTTTCTTGTGTATCATGCCGCAAGTTGAAAACAATCATCTGTGAATGAAACTTGGTAAGGCTATGTAAATCCAGGGGGCGTTCCACAAAACTTGTCATTGGTGACAACTGTTATAAGTAGCTGAAATCTTTGCATCTGACAATACATTTTATCAAACGTTTCCCTGGAGTCGATAAGGGTCATGAGGTCAATAATCAAGGGTCAGGAGCCCTTCATTATGAAAAAAAAATGCAGGAAATATCTTGTGACTTTGATTTTTCAAAGGCAGATGAATGGATTTCACCAAACTCAATTGTAATATAAAAGTTCACAGTCACAAATCAATATGTAATGTAATTTTGTTATTTTGGAGATGCTGATGAAATAAAGAAGAGTTTTTTTTTTCTTGTTTTTTTTTAAAGAAGTCACACAACAACCCATGGGTTCATCCTACATGAAGGATCATATGTTTTACTTAATGCTCCCTGATTATGCAGTGCAATTCACTGATAATTTCTGTTGATACCTGGATACTTTGTTAATGAGTCGTAGAATATATTGTATATAACATGCATTTCTTACAACACAGCATAGAATGTAAGTAACCTGCAAATCCTTCTTGTACTCTATCTGCTTCCACCTGTGAACCAGGGCGCAAGGATTGTGCAAGATTGCTGTGGCTTTGGCTATAGACTACCTTATCCGATTTCAAAAGGTAAGTCTACATGACTATAAGGTTTGTTCAAATATGATGCGACAAACCCCCTGACATTTTTAGTGTTCAGATATGGTGCGCCGAACCACGCCACTTTCATTATGTTTATGAATGCACATGACTCAAAAAAAAAAAAATAAGATAAAGATAAACTCATGACATTGTATCTTCACTTACTTTTGAGCTTGATTGCACCATAACTTCTTGCCACTGTGTGGCAAAATATATTCCTCTTGCCTCAGTGTTTTTGTTTTGTTTTGTTGCATTTTGATCTGTTTATTTGTTTTTTACCATCTCATATCGCATTGATTTGTGCACTAAAATGTTGCCGGAGTTTGACTCATCATATCTGAACAAGCCTTTATGAGTCATTTTGGACAGGCAATTAGAACTCACAGTACTTTGGTATTCTGAAAATGAAATTGATTTTTACGAGTTTAATTGATTTTGCATTTTCTACTTTCTATGATCTGTTTTTGTATTAGAAAAGAAATTAGAGGTCAAGGGAAATTTTCTGGGGTTTTTTTTTGTGTTGTTGGACTATGTAATTTATTAAGATCACTTGCTTTTCCATGTTTCACAGGTTAACTTTTTTTTTTGGATGTTGTGAATATTTTTGCGCACTTGCCTTTGTCAGGGTTATGTCCTGATGTCGACGAGAACTTTACTCATGAATGCTTCAAAGTCGATCCTTGAACTTTAAAGATTGTCTTCCCCATATGTAGGCTGAAATTTTGAAGTTGCTTTTTGATCAGTCACGAATAAGAGAAAAGTGATAAATTTCAAAGCTTCTTTAAGAAAAAAATAGGTATAAGTGAGTTTTAATTGTGAAATTATAGTGATCTTTAAGTAAAATGGAATAAGATCCATTTATTATCCTCTGCCAAGAAGTGGTGCCTGAATTGTTATGGTTTTGAGTAGTCCATCCCTCCGTGTGTGTGATAGCTTGAAATCTGTTAAAATAATCATAAATGTGAATAAAATGTGTTAAGCCTATGTATGACTGAGTCTATCAAATTGCATTATGGAATCGAAATAAAGGTCACAGTCAAATTTGTCTAGTTTTTCTTTGTAATAGATTCATACAATGTCTGTTTGTTTTTCATTGTTTCCTTACATTTTCAGCCTGATGCTAGTTTTGATCACCACTTGAAGAGGGAAAGCAGAAGAAGATGCAGCTCTTGATGCAGCTTGCTTGCTTGAAGATCAGAAGATGCAGCTTGCTTGACAGAGGACGTCAGAAGGATAACATACATGTGTACCAATATTACTTCATTGTTGACCACTTGGTACTACCCTGCCCTGGTGATATCATTCAGAGTGCCTTCGACACATTGTTCAAAGCACATTAAATATGTGTTTTGTCTACGGTATGCAAAACCTCTCATCAACCTTTGGACATTTGGAATTACCCCGAGTTCGTGAACCGAGATCTAAACTTTCAAATAGATAATGAAGTGATGTATTCTTTAGGAGTTCCCACTGAAACTGCTTTTTTTCACTGTTTGCCATACGAACATGGACTGAGTGATGGACAAACAATAAATTTCGCCCAGGGGGCCTGTGTACGGACATAATTTGATTCGTTCAATGGTTTTAGAAGATACTTGAAGAATCATCATTGTGACAATGAAACTGTGAAGATACTCCAAGTCCAGTTCTATGGAGGAACCGAGATAGAGACTGATGATACAAGTTGTATACAGTTGATGAAGCAGTACTCTCCATTAGTCGATGACAGTTTTTGATGAGGAGGTGATTACCTTTAGTCAAGAGGACATTGAACAACGACCTTGTAATTTTTACATGTCCTAGTTTACATGTGTCAGTATGGAGTAATGCATTACCATGGTAACATCAAATTTTCATAAAGATTACAAATACAGAATGTGGATCAAGCTACTCAATTTTAAATCAATTCTGTTGAAATTCGATTGTCCAGAAATCTGTTGCCATGGCAATTGCAGTTTTTAAACAAATCATACAAAATTGTGTGGATCACGCTGCTCTCTTAGTTTCTTTTTTTTTTAGCATTTAAATTTGAATTTGATACATATGGTCACTATGATAATATGTTATCGTGCAAGACACTTTTTGTGGGGGTCATAAATCCGTTTCCATGGCAACAGCATCTTCATACAAATCATCCACAAGTACGATGTGGATTCAGCTAACTTCCTCAGATTTTGAGCATTTGACTTTAAATTTGGCACATGTGACCACTGTATTATGTACCTGTGCAAATTTTATTTTTCGTCATTGTCAAATAGTATGTTGTCAAGTTAATGGTATTTTGTAATGAGAATCGTATAAACTACAAGTGGATTGAGCTTACTCTCTCAATTTTTAGCAATAACCTTGAGATATGACACCTATATATTGTGACAAGATAAATTCTAGATGTGCAAAACACTTTTCTCGTCAATGTTAAACCATGCGTTGCCATGCTAACTTATTTTTTTTTTTTAATACAAAGCAATCGAAGATATTGTGATTGACTCATAACTCCCTCATGTTTTAGGCATTTGACTTGAAATTTGGCACGTGACCACTGTAGTGCGCTAATGTGCAAATGTCATCTTTTGTATCGGTCAAAGAAAGTGTTATCATGGCAGTGACATTTTCAAATTAAAAACTTACACAACAGTTGATTATGCAATCTCCCTCAGTTTCTGAGCATCTGGCCTGAAATATTGAACAGAGTGCTAATGTAATGGCAACCATCTTTTAAAATGAAAATCAAACAAAAAATACTGTGAATTGGGTGAGCTCCCTCAGTTTTCTAGCATTTGACTTGAGGTTTCGCTCATGTAACCAGTGTAATCTTAAAATGAGTCGCACACTGATCTCACTGTTGAGTAATCTTGCTTTGGTAACAACTTTTGTTACATTGTACTTTTTTTTTTCAACAAAAGGCATACAAGAATATCATGAATTGAGCTAACTCTCTAAGTTTTAGGTGGGGGTATCAATTACATCCAGTTCGAGTTGAAAATATTGGCCCAAGAAGGCCTTATGTGTGTCATTTGAATATTCAAATGATCCGAATTTCACATGCTTGTATCATCACTTGCAATAGCATTGATCAAAAGAAAGAGTACAATCTTTTTTTTTTATGTATAACATTTTACAACCAGACTGGATGATCTATGTTGAATATTTGAATTACACAGCTGAGTAGGCAATTCAATTTGAACATTTGAATGATAGAGCCAAGAAGATATAATACTAGTATCAATTTCATTTGAAAATTCAACTTGATAGTGCCAAGAAGGCCAAAGGTATTCAGAGTGAGTATTTAAATTTGATATTTTAGCCTACAATAGCCATAATGTATCTCATTTGCATAGATAATCAAAGAACCAACTGACAGGGTCAAAGGTATTCCATTTTGATACTTATATTGTAGAGATGAGGCTTTCATTACATGTAATAGAATTATTGTGTTTTGTTGTGACAGACAGAATTTATTAAATATTTTGATCAACCTAGTAGCACGTGACTGTCTTTCACCTACTTACATTACTGTGTTATTTTGTGCGATTGAATGTGGAGAGTGTGAAATGATGTCGAGGTATCGACACTTCAAATTGTTAATAAGTTGGCATCACTTGGAATTTATTTCTCACCCTGAAGCGTTGAATCAACACTTCTGTGGTGTCAAATAAACACCAAATAATGCAAACTTATAACACTTTGAAGTGTTAGAATAACACCATGACAGGTGTTGGGGTATAGATTCTAACAACAAATAGTGTTGAAGTTACACCGTCATTGGTGTTAAAGGGTGTCAAAAGAACACCAAAGTGGTGTCAACTTATCAATAATCTAAGCAACACCAAAGCTAGTGTTGGTATATTTTAACACCACGGGTGTTGAACTTACACCATAACTGGTGTTGGGATGTCAAATGAACACCATTATGGTGTCAACTTCTTAACACTCTCTTAAGTGTTGAAAAAACACCGAGGCTGGTGTTGGTATATTTTTACACCCTTTAACACCCATGGGTGTTGGATATTTTAACACCAGAGACGGTGTTACTTCAACACCAGATGGTGTGGTCCTTTATTGAAGTTCGGCCGGTGTTAGATTCAACACCAGTGGTGTTAAATCTAACACCACTGTTTTTGCAGTGTAGCACCTTCAACATGTTCAAACAAAGTTTTTAAACTTGGTGTAAACCCATGTGCATAATGAACGAAGAGTAATGGACCAGTGCCATCACACTTGTGTGACTATCCATTCAAGATTTTGGAATTAATTAAAGCGTTCATATAGGATGCCATGGGTTTTGTTAAGGGGATTCATTGGTAGTTTGATATAGGAATCACTGTCTTTCCCCCCAAAGTTTGATTTAGCTTAGAAGACTTTGTAAGCGATCATCAGTGATTTTATCGATAATCTTGACCTCATTCAATTTAATTCAAAATAATCATAATTAATAACTTGATTAAGGGTCATTTTGCTTGTACAAAAATCACTTCTTGACATTATTGTTAACAAACAAATCAAGAAAAAAAAACACACACAATGGTTTTGAATAAAAAACAATGACGAAAACAAACCAACTGCAAGACAGGACGACATTCAATAACATAGAATTATCAGTAGGCCTATATGCTTTGACGACAGAGGGCTGCATCACATTGAATTATCTATCCCTTCTCTGAAAACTGTCATTGTTTTAGCAGCTCGTAGGCCTATTGTAGCTCAACTTTCTTACAAATACGTTCATTTTAATACACAGCTATACATGGAAGCAGCTCGAGAAGAAAACATGAATATAATCAAATCGCCAGTGCATCTTGTCTTCGGTAATTGGCTTGTCTGCGCTCCATGATTATATTTTCCACCCCAACCTCCAGACTCCGTTTCCTTCCCTTTCGTTTGTCTTCATGTTTTCTTTAAGGGCGTCCTACTTTTCTTCCATACTTATAGATAAAAAATAGTACCATGCATATGAGGGCTGCCATAATACAGCGACTGTTGTCAATTCAATTCAATTCAATGTTTTATTTCATTTTTCGACAAAAAAGATATGAACATCACTTTTTTGATAACAGAAATTAAGGTGCGTAAAGTATAACATGAAAGAATGTATATACAATGATTGTACCACCTTCGAGCTATAACTCAAGTGACTAGAAGTAATTATACAGTATGCAAAATTCGAAAAATGGAGGGACCCACTAAAAAGACAAAGCTTGTAGACTGTGGGCCCCTCAGAGGAAAAACATCAGTTGAGAAAAAAAGTAATAGTCTGGAAGCCCACTAGAAAGATAGATCAACAAAAGCAGACAGATATACAAACAAATAAACATGAAATGAGACTGGAGTAGGCGTAACAATACAGTGGAGAGTTGACTATGAGACGAGACAAAATGAGGCAAAGCTAACATAATAGAAAAGAACAGAACAGACAAAAACGTTCTACAGACAGCGATCTCGTAAGAAGTATGTCGAGAAGGTGAGAAAAAGTGACGCAAGAAAGAACAGGGCAATAGACATGCCTATGATCGGAGAAATATCGTAGCATTATATGAATGTAGTATACAAGAGCTAGAGTATACTTGGCAATCAATATGTGAAAACGTAGGTTCTCAGAAAAGAAGTTATAACAGCTGGTTAATTCTATTCAGTAGAATAAGGTTGCAACAAAGAAACTTTCAATTTCCTCTTAAATAAATATATTCATTCATTCTTAGCACGTGGCCAATCTATTTCCATCTCCTGCGTGACTTCAGTGATCCGTGTCGTATCGGTTTTCTTGAATATGTCATCATTGGAAATTATGACATATATGGCCATCTGACTTTAAAGGAAACCAAAACCCAATGAGAAATGTGGATTGAGTGAAAGCAGCAACGTAGAACACATCAGTGAAAGCTTGAAGAAATGCTTTTATGGCATGATGGCATAAACTCAGGTAGTCTCCTCATCCAGCGGTTCCACCACCAAAACTTTAACATTTCATAACTTTTGCATCTATTATCCGATTTTCCTCAAACTTTCACTCATGTGTTCTACTAATGTTGCTGCTTTCACTCAATCCACATTAATGTTCTCTGTGGATTTTGTTTTCCTTTAGATTCTCCTCATAAATTTGGACTGAAATATGACCATCCTCATGACTTGTCATCACTTTCATTAATTTTCCTTGTCTCGCATCCATATAAAAGAACCGACATGTGATTTGATTAGATAGCTTGGTTCTTAGAGCAAACTTTGTAGAATGCCAAATTTTCTTGAGCTTGATGAAAAACATCCTTGCTTTTTGAATTGTATAGCTTTTATCATCTTCCACTCCATCTTGTGTTTGCTTACTTTGGCGCCTAGATAGGTGAACTGATCTACTTCGTTTAATTACTGCCCACCTATGAATATACTGCTGCTATATTTACTGTATTCTCAGTACCCCTGTCTGTTTTCTTCTTTTTAAAAATCAATAATGAGCCCAGTTTGGGCTGCAAACTTATTTAGTTTTGATTAAACTTTGGACTGCGTAATGTTGAATGTTTGATGAGAAAAGAGCAATGTAATCAGCAAATCTCTGAATCTTCTAACTTTTACATAAATTTACCCCGGATCATGGCATTATTTTCCTCTGTATAGTATACCAGTCCATTGCACAATATGAAAGATGAAACTGGACATGACGTCACCTTGCATGACTCACGTCTTCATCTTGAACCATTCGCTCAGAACCTTCTCCTTGACAGCAAATTCACTGTATTCGTTTAAGATTTTATCATTTCGATTACCTTTGGTGGTTATAGCTGGCCAATACATTCCACATGCTCTCCTATCCATTCTACAGCTTGTTCTTGCAGCAAATCATTAGAGGAATTTTTTTGATAAAAAATAAAAGAGTGTCACTTTGGTGGTTTCACTTTCTGTTATCTTAAAGACCCTGATTTTCAAGTTGATTTAAAAAAGGATATCTAAATGAACAATGCAACGCACAGAGAAAAAAAAAACAACAACAAGAGTATGTTTCTTCTCAAGCGATTTCGCCAATCACATCTCATAGGCCCTATACATCTCTCATATTATGTATTCACTCCTTGCAGAAGGTGCACTGTACTCCATTATGTTCGCGTAGGCCCGTGCCTGAAACCGCCATTCATTAAATCATTCTCTGTAACTATTTTCATGATATGTCAACTACAGTGTATTGTCATTTATAATATTTACAGTGTAGGCCCTATGTTTGTAATTCTCTTCCATGCCCCTTGAGGAGCCATTTAAGAAATAATATTCATTCATTAAAATACATTCATTCATTCATTCATCCATTCATTCATTCATTCATTCATTTCATTTCATTTATTTTTCCCATCTCCAACAGAACTTGTAAATACATTTTGCTTTCCACATAAAATATAAGTAGGTCCTACATATATGTCAGTATTACAAATAATGATAAATGGAATTGGATATACAAATGACAGGGTGAAAAAGAAAAAGCACAAAAAAACATCGGAAGTTAGGAAAATGCAGGAGATGGGGAGGAATGCTGAAGAAGCAATTCAAAGCTTGTAGGGTGCATCCCCCCCCCCCGCCCGCGTCCCAACATTTAGTAATTTTCATTCATTCATTCATTCACCCGCGCCAGTATTTCTTCCTTGACGCGTTCCTATAACAAAAGAAGAAGAAGAAGAAGAAGAAGAAGAAGAAGAAGAAGAAGAAGAAGAAGAAGAAGAAGAAGAATTAAGAAGAAGAAGAAGAAGAAGAAGAAGAAGAAGAAGAAGAAGAAGAAGAAGAAGGAGGAGGAGGAGGAGGAGGAGGAGGAGGAGGAGGAGGAGGAAGAAGAAGAAAGAAAGAAGGAGAAGTACAACATATAATACTAGTAATCGCTAAAAGTGGAACGCTTGTTGGGAACGCTTTTTGGTACGATGGGACGCCGTGCGTGCATCCTACGAAGTAATGTACAAAATAGCTCTCTTTTGTATTCATCTCTCCGGATCCGTGTGCTCACGGATCACCGTGCGTTCCTACAACGTACCCGACAAGACCAAGAAAAATGGCGACCAAAACGGATCGTATGGCTGAGCTCAGCTCATACAGAGACCAACATTTTAGGGTAAGTGTGTTGTTACATTAAGAAGATTTTGTCTCTTATATTTTGTATAATTTAAGGAGTTTTGTATCCCTTCCTGATGGACCTTTATGGAGTGAGAGCCAGCCCCGTGTCTCCGTCATTGTATTTTCTATAAAATAACTTTACTGTGGTCCCACCCGCTAGTAATCATGTCCCCCAAATTTCTTCTTCTTCTTAAGAATATTTGAACTGTACCAATGTTTGTTAATACATTGCAATTTTTATCATTTATCATTTTGCGTGTTGAATGATGGGTAGCTATCAACAATTTTTAACTTACTGTAAAAATCTAGGATTAACGTTTCATGCTACATATAGAAAATAGTCTAGACTAGACTAGAAGCTAATTATGATCTTGAATCTACACATTATTATTAGCCTGACCAGAGTCCAGACGTTTTAACCTGTGCCCTGTTGCATAAAATCCTTACCGCTGGACTTACCGCTCCTTTCTAGTGGTAAGTCTTCAAATTAGTGGTAAATTTTATAATCCTTGATGCTGATTGGCTGTGACACCTAATTTTGACAGTAGTTACTATTGAAATTCAACGGTAAGTTTTATGCAACGGGCCACTGGTTAGTACGCTGTCGCTACTTTATACAGCGACTGGCTGGGCTGTGTATTCTTACACAACCATACTAACGTTAGATCTAACAGTTACACAGTCGGTATTGGTAGATCACTAGCTGTAAAATAAAAATAAATATCAATGTTTGTAGATCTAGTCCTATAACCACTTTACGTGTTGGATAATTGACAGCTGGTATCATTGACATTAGCTATACTTTTAACTTAATATGTTACTTATCAGAAAAATCCCTAGAGGATCAACGTTTCATGTATCTATACTACAGCCACCACAGTAGTCCGACCAAAACAGCAACAGGGCCGTGTATCTAGAGTCGCTAGACTCTAGTTTTATAGCCACAGGAGAATTTGAATTGTCAATTGAGAAGGTTGAACTTTAAAAAAAGAATATTTACCAGTAAATTTAATACTCATCCTTTTGTTGTTGTTGTTTTTTTACTACAAGTACCGTAGTTATGGGTAAACTTGGCCTAGCGGGTAAAGTCGGCCCCCAGCGCGCACAGTACAACTACTTGTAATGTGCGTGCTGGGGGCTGACTTTACCCGCTAGGCCAAGTTTACCCATAACTACGGTAGTCTACCAGTGTATTTTCAGTTACATGACTTAGCAATGCAATGAATGAGTGTACTACTAGACACCCTAAGTACTACTTAAACTCAAGCCACCCATGATTCCACCATAACAGTTAACACTGTCCAAAATTCGACTGCCAGCTAAAATTACATTTACATGTACATGTACTGTAGAAACCTATTTTTGTGTATGGTCGAACCTTTGGCACAGGAGGTCGAACCTTGGTGCTGGTGCCATAGCCTAGTACTACAGTGGAAACTCGATATAACGAGATGGTCGGGACTGAGTCGTTTTCCTCGTTATACATGTAGCCGATATCTCGTTATATCAGTAGGCATAAAAGAGAGCATAACATAAAGACATTAATTTCCACATGTGGGACTACCCATCATATTTCAATCAATACTGATAACTTGATATTGCGTGTGAGGGAATTACTCGCCTTTATGGGTAAGAAGATGTTTTTCACCAATGAAATCCAATATCAAGAATGTGTTTCTTATTAATTGTAGGTGTTTGAATTTGTAAATTTATATAGCTTGCGATTGTGTCAAGATTGTCTGTGGATTGGTACACATGTATGTGGTTAAAGTATGGGTGTGTGTTGTGTGGAAAGATTGAATATGGTCTGCACAATGCTGTGTGTGTATGTGACACATTCTGTATGTATTGTACATAATGACTGCGTGTGTGTGAAGATGGGGATTTCCCTACGTAGAAAGCCAATCACAGCATCAGATTGCCTCACACCTGCTAAACGTCATGATGATGTCATGTATACATAATATGGCCGTCCCACCACATTTTCTGCATGTATCAGTGTGCGCGCACACACACACATACACGTACAACATGCAGTGCTAGCTGGAGTGCACTGAAGAAAATAATTTTGTGTGTACAAGACAGTTTTTGGCGCATCGAGCTTTACAATCTCTGAAGATGATAGCACAGGCGAAGTAAGGCTTTACCGAAGACATTTTGCTTTACCTCGTTATAACAGGTTTGATTGGCTATGTTTTTCTTTGTTTGGAAGTCACAAAATTTATCTCGTTATAGCAGTTATTTCGTTATAGCCGATCTCGCTATAAGAGTAGCATTTTACATAGACTTGTGCGGAAGGGAATTCTGGACCGGGAAAATTTCCTCGAAATAACCGATATCTCGTTATAGCAGTGTTCGTTATACCGAGTTTCTCATGTACTAGATCTACAAGTAAGGCTTAGCACTTACACTTGTAGCAGTGAAACTGAAGTAACAGATCTCAGAAAATTGGCAAAATGTCAAGGAAATAAACAATCATAATCATGAAAGTTGGTTCGTCCCCTATGGTGAGACTAATTCTATCTGTGCCCCCCACCCACCTACACTCATGTACATCACTGGAAATAAAAATATTTGTATTCTACACAAACAAGAAGGAGATGAAAAGCACGTTCCTACCTTCATAACGAAGCAGAATTACGTCTTGTGCATGGAAGCAATATTTGCTGTTTTCATGATGCACATTTGTCCTGTACTCCTGTGTACTATACATTTCTTTTTTTCATGATTTTAGAAAGTCAACTAACCAACATATCTTTTTTGTTTTGCAGGGTTCTATGCAGGAGCAAGAAAAACGCCTCAAGAAGAGCGCCACCCTGTACATCGGAAATCTGTCATTCTTCACCACAGAGGAGCAGATCTACGAGGTCTTTGCAAAGTGCGGTGACCTCAAACGAGTCGTCATGGGGCTCGACAAGATCAAACGGACGCCCTGTGGCTTTTGTTTCGTGGAGTATCCTTGATTGTCCAGTGTCATCCAGATGTGTTCTCTATTATTCACTATGTAGCAGTCGGCGCTTTTTCAAAGAATCTAATGTTTTAACCCCCTCTCTCTTTTTTATCTAACACAGAGTTATCATTCATTTTTATTGTAGTTTGGCAGCTTAATGAATCCATTAACAACAAAAGAAATAGATTACAACAGAGCAGAATTTCATGCATCTCATATTTCATGTGTTAGCTCTAAACCCATGCACTCCTTGATTGTGACTAAGAATTACAGGCAAGCAAACATATCTCGTGCAAGTCACTGGTGAAATGTTTGTTTGAACAATAAAAAGAAATGACAAACCTGGAAACAGTCTTTCCCGGAGTTCTTCCCAAAATATTTCTCAATTATTTATGGTAAAGAAATGAGAAAGATTCGTCAGAATATAATGGGGTGAATTTCTGGAGGTATCATGGGATAACAGTCCGGTAGTGTGTACATAGACAACTTCATTCATAATCCTTGACCCCCTGACTTGCAAGGTATTACCATCGTGAAGATGCCAGCAATGCCATGAGGTATGTCAGCGGCACCCGCCTGGACGACCGGATCATCCGTACAGACTGGGATGTGGGCTTCTCAGAAGGTCGCCAGTATGGCAGAGGCAAAAGTGGAGGGCAGGTGAGATGAGAAACAAGTCAAGTGAAGATCACACATCAACCAAGTTTCTTGAGGTCATACAGTGCAGTCCTGTTATTTTATAACAAACTCGGTTATAACAAAAATTCCATTATAAATGTGTTTGTTGTAAGATATCAGAACTCAAAAGTGTTATCTGTATATTCGTATTAATTGTGGTGTCAATACCATGCACAGCGCAACACACCTTCCATATTTGCGTAAGAAATATGTTGTGAATTTGTTGAAATGGAGACTTGCAGAGGATTCGTGTTTAATTCAGGTATTACACAAGATGATGTTTTGATGTGTTATGAACTGAGTCCTGAGAATTACTATATATAGCTTCACAAATTATCTTGTGATATTTTATGGAAAGGAGAGAGTAGTGCTCATTTTCCAGGAAATCACACTTACATTATGACTGCTTGTCGTACATGTAAAGGAACTCCCCAAGTTTGCCCATAAAAGAAGAAGAAAAAAACCAATTTGTGTCCGCAGATTATAAGTTACAGTCAAATCTGTCTGTAGCAGCATCTTCAATTTACTTTCAAGCCCAGTCTGTAGTTCGATGACTGCATCTAGTGATCCTTGCGCCATTGGGAGTCATTTTCCTACCTCTTGCTCACAAAGATATAACTATTTCAGTAGCTTTACTGATACTTGTAATCAACAGATGTGTTGATCAGCCTTACAGAAAATAAATTGATGAGATCACCTATGGACAAACTGACAAATCAATACTGATTATTCTCACGCTTGATATTTGCTCCCCTAACCAAGGTTCGTGACGAGTATCGCACTGACTACGACGGAGGACGGGGCGGCTACGGCAAGGCTGCCATCAAGCAGCTGTCCCAGAACAAGAAGCGCTACCAGCAGTGGATGAGCTGATGAAGAAGAGAGGAGCCCACGAGATTGGATTCCAAGAGAGACTCTTATTTTGCTTTGATTGACTAGAGAGAAGCATCCCCCTTTCTAAAGAGAAAAGAAACTGAAGTGAACTGGAACTTGCTGAAACCTGCAGTGAGCTATCAGCAGAGAAGGCAGCAAAAGATGATTACTACGTGAAGCCTGTGTTGATGAATGAGGATGAGGAAGGAAAATCGAAATGCAGGTGAAAAGGAATGGTGTAAACTCAGACTTGAGATAAAAAAAGGGCAATGTTCTAGTCCAGAATTCAGTATTGTAAATTGCATTTGTACATATTCTACAAGTATCTGCACCCTTGTTCCCAACATTGTGTCCCAACAGGAGTGTTATTGTGACTTAATTTGCCTGATATCAGCCGAGACTGTTGCATCCAATGGGTACTACTGTCTCCATTGTGAAATTAATTTCATCAGTTGTGTGAATACAGTATGTCAGTGGCAGCCCATTAGCTTTTATGGATTTGAGCTGTTTACCATGCTGGTTGGTGTTATTACGGTAGCCCTTGTGATAAGTTTGGATAATATGAACCTGCCATCATAAAATGTCCATGCTAGTCCACAGTAAATTCAAATCATTCATCCTACTTATTTCAGGACTTTGAGTAGTTGCAGAGACAAATACCGTACTTGAATGAACAAAGCTGGCACAATATCATGTACATGTACATGATCAACACTTACAGTGTACCAAATATGACCTGGCATCACAAAACGAGCAAAAAGTTGCCAGACATTGGGCCGAATGCATAAAACAAGCAATTGCTTGTAAGCAATTGCTTCAAGCAAAAGCACAAGCTCGTCTAGTAAAAGGTGTAGCTCAAGCAATTGCTTAAATACATATGCATAATCTTTTGCTTGTGCACATACCTTTTGCTTGCATTCAGCAAGCAATTGCTTAGGGTTCGAATAATAGCGTCACGCCTGTGCGAACACAAGAACAAAGGCGAGTGTGGCAGCATGCATTTGAAAGGGCATGTGTGTGCGAAACATTTCCTGACATAGCAGAAGAGCTATGAAATGACACTCATTAATGCACACACAGACGCACACACACACAACTATACACACACTCGTATTACTGGCTGATTCCCACCACTGCTTACAATAGCCCGCATCTGCCAGATCGCACGTGGAGACACGTCTCCTTGCTCTCCACCGAAGTGAGACATCCTACCTGTTTTTCATCAAATTTTGCGTGCTAACCACTGGACATTCCCGTTGTTGAAATGAAAAATTTCTTACTCTACTTAAGAGTAATTTCTTGTAGATTTATACCACTCCTTCACAATTGTTGTCTTTCTTCCATGAATATGAAAATGATACTTAAAAGGGAACTTCCCAGATAAGCAAAAGCTCAAGTTCATTTTACAGAGCTTGGAAAATCGTAAGCAATTGCTAGCAAGAACTAGCAAAAGGTATGTTTTATGCATACGTTTTTAAGCAAATGCTTGGTCTCTAAGCAATTGCTTGCGGACAGCAAGCAATTGCTTGTACTTGCTAGCAAGAGCTTCTGCTCGCAAGCAATTGCTTGTTTTTATGCATACGGATTCGAGTAAAAGGCTAGCACAAGCAATTGCTAGCGTTTATGCATCCGGCCCATTAATTTTTAGGTAAGAACAGATACTGAAAGAGCAGATTTTAAGCTTTAAAATGAGGTATAACTATTCAAATGAACTCTGCAAACCTATCTAAATATTGAAAAGAAAGCACATGCTGTAGGAAAGTGTGTATTGAGAAAAGAAGTTGCAAAGTTTAGGGTCTATTGAAGCTCTTAATCTTACTGAGCCGTAGCTGCGCAATGAATGGGACAAAAAACAGGATGTAAAATGCCTTAGCAACAATAATGAAAGGATTATAAGATTAAGCAGAAATTGAGCATGCTCTATTTTCACATTCTATCCATTACAAAAGCAAACTTCCAAAGCAGTAGCATCATCTGTCCATGATTTACCTGAGTTGAAGTGAAGAGTGTGTTAAGGACTTTAAAGAAATGAAATGGGGTCTGTAAGACAAATTTAATCACACTATTCTATGAAAAATTGTTCTAGAAAAACTGCTAAAATTACAATTCCTATACGTTTTATGATACCAAACTTTAGAATCATGTACAAGTAGAATTGCTCTTTTGGAAAATGTTGAAAACTCAAGATTGACTGGGCTGACCCATGTCACGTATTTTGAGTCCTCATGTTGTAAACTCAGAGCGTGGGACTTTTGGTTGGTTTTGTGATGCATGGTCACAAATTTGCTTCAGTCACTTGCTCCATGTGATTTTCAAGTAAATGTACACATGATTCTCCTTTTCAAAGGGATGGTACAGTTCTGGTTTAGATGGGACTTCAGGTTTCCAACTTTCATGTGGTGTGTGTATGTGTGTGAGATAATGAGAAACCTCTCATGAAAGAACATGTAACTCTTATAGGAATTCAGTTTATTTGATGAAAATTGGTCTTAAAATGGCTGAGATATCCAAATAAGTGATCCTCGTAAAATGCAACAGGCCACAACTTTTATTGCTTTGTTTTGCCATGCTTTTGGATGTCTCAGTAATTTCAAAACCGATTTTCATCAAATGAACTTTCAATTGCCCTTAGGATTATATGCTCTTTAACATTTCATAGAGTGATTTCTAAATATCTCACAAACCGTTTAAAGCTAAATCCTCACCTCAACCAGTACTACACCATCCCTTTAAGACTTTCTCTAAGAGTTTCTGATGATACGTTATAATGAATCCACTGAGACGTCATCTTGTATAAGTTGAAATTTTCATATGATTAATATTTTGCGCTGGACCACTTTCAATGACCTTCAGTGGAGTGGTTTATGAATTTGAAGACTAGAGTATTTTCACACATATTTTGATACAAACATGTACTTCTCAAAATATTAATGTGGTGTTATGGTAAAATGCTCATGCTCTCAGTAGTGCATTCTGTGACATATCTTATTTCTCTGTGCAAGAATTGAATGTCTGTGTTCCAAACTTTTTATTTGTGACCTTTCTTATATGTAGTGCAAACTGTTTTGATTTTACCGGTAGCCTTCACTTTTTTATTGTGTCATTTTCATAGCACCAAACATCTCACTGCAATGGTGTAGCAGTGTTCATGACACAATGTATATACATCTCTGTTGGAATCATGGCTGAGCATACACCAAAATACTACACAGGGAGGCTACACCGTGTAGTGAGGGGATCATTCAGTGTCCAGTTTTAGTCTTTATCTATTTTGAAATGTGTGTATTTCTGTGTCATTGTGTATTTATGTCTGGATCCCTGTTGCCACAATGTCAAATAGTACAGTCCAATACTGACAGAATTGCTCAAATAACATGCTACATTTGTTATTCATTGCCTTGTGCCATTCCATGTTTTTTTTTTTTTTACGCTAACTTTTTTGTTTAAATTTGTGGAATGCATGTACAACAACACTCAAGGCTCCTCTGTTTTTTGTGTTTGCGATGCAAATTTAACTCAAGTCCAAAATGTTCGATTTTCTGTATTTGATTATACACATCAGGGATGTATGATTATGATAGAATATGGGAGGGGATTTTACTGGCATATATTTGAGTATTGAAACACACAACTGACTTCTTAATGAAGAGTATTGAGGGTATTATTTACTGGTATGTATGAATATCTGGTAATTTTGCTGCAGGAGTAGGTACACACACATGAATCTCACAAATGCCCAAAATGAGATACCATGTATACATCATAATAAACATGCTACAGACATATCTTTGTGATTGCAAATGTGTCATTCTTTTGATCATTGTGCAGACTTTCAGGTTGTTGATAATAATATTTCTTTTACTCATAGCATTGCAGGAGTATGATGGTACAGTTATTTTTCAAATATATATGAATCTCTCCCTCAGTCTCTCTATCTATATGCATGTATATATACACACATAAGTATATACATATGTATATATAGTTCCTTTTAAAAATACACATTGTACTCAACCTTTTGTACATGAATGTGTTTACTTAGAATGTCTTCACAGATATCTCTCAAATGTTTTGAGCACAGAGTCAGACTTTATAGTCCATGGGCCAGGCCAGATATTGGTACCATCTGAGGTGGCAAAACCTTTTTGGTGTCATTTTGTTTGTCGGGCATAGATATGCTTATCAAGCTATGATAGCATTTCCAAATGAGTAGCTTAGTCATAGTAAATGACTTTTTAACCAAGTTGGTCTCGTTGTTATATCCCTATACTTCTGAATCGAAACTAACCGCTATACAAAGAAGAGCACTGTCTTCTGTAAGTTCCATAGAGCTGTAAAATGCAGCTCTATGGTATGTTCACAGGTGTTCTGTTGTAAACGTGGTGCGCTTTGTCTTTATTCAAGGCAGCGAAGGGAATATCCAAAGGTTATGATGTCCACAGCGCTTAGTCTTTATTCTAGACGGCGAAGGGAATATCCAAAGCGTATGATACAGTGTATATCCTTTTATCTAAAAACAACAACAACAACAAAAGCAATTCCTCGTGAATTTTACCGTATCTTTCAATTATTTATCATTTTCCGGCGAAAACGCTACGGTGATACCACGCCAATGTCGCTTTATTTCCCTCCAACAATATAAGATAATGCAAAAACAATGTACCGGTACACTACGATACATTATAATGAATGATATTGTAAATGAACAGAGTGATTTCTGTTTAAAACTGATGTATTTGTTGATAGGGTAGTATAAAAACAGTATAGATAATCCCTTTTAAGAGGAACTTTAGATATGATAACGGTACATTGGTCTAGATAAAGACTAAGCGCACCGCGTGACAGCTGTGGACATCATAACCCTTTGGATATTCCCTTTGCTGCCTTGAATAAAGACTAAGCGCACCGCGTTTACAACAGAACACCTGTGGACATACAGAAGGCAGTGCTCTTCTTTGTATAGCGGTTTAGTTTCGATTCAGAAGTATAGGGATATAAAAACGAGACCAAATTAGTTAAAAATTCATTTATTATGACTAAGCTACTCATTTGGAAATGCTATCATAGCTTGATAAGCATATCTATGCCCGACAAACAAACTGACATTAAAAAGGTTGTGCCACCTCAGATGGTACCAACAACCTATTTTTCGGGTCTTGGCCCATGGACTATTACAAGTCATGCTCTGTGGAGCAGATTGTTGTCACAACATCCTTTACAGAACGTACCTCCTAAGACCTTGCTTTGATTGAAAACAGTGATAATGATTGTTGCATTATTTCTTTGACATGTACAGTCAAAGGACAAATGACTTTGCTTTGTAATCTTTATTTGCACACAGCACTGCAATACAGTGCACTCCTGATATAACGAAGACAGTTATTAATTAGATTCCGGTTACAACAAAGTAAAAATTCATTGTGCAGACTTTCAGGTTGTTGATAATCCTATTTCCTTCACTCATAGCATTGCAGGAGTATGATAGTACAGTTATTTTTCAAATATATATGAATCTCTCCCTCAGTCTCAATATCTATATGAATGTATATATACACACATAAGTATATACATATGTATATATAGTTCCTTTTAAAAATGCACATTGTACTCAACCTTTTGTACATGAATGTGTTTACTTAGAATGTCTTCACTGATATCTCAAATGTTTTGAGAACAGAGTCAGACTTTACAAGTCATGCTCTGTGGAGCAGATTGTTGTCACAACATATCCTTGACAGAATGTACCTCCTAAGACCTTGCTTTGATTGAAAACAGTGATAATGATTGTTGCATTATTTATTTGACATGTACAGTCAAAGGACAAATGACTGTGCTTTGTAATCTTTATTTGCACAACAGCACTGCAATACAGTGCACTCCTGATATAACGAAGACAGTTATTAATTAGATTCCGGTTACAACACAGTAAAAATTCAGGCCCTAACATTAACCCCTCTATATTTTTCATTGTTTATTTGTACGGTTGTTACAAAATTTCGATGTAACCAAAGAAAACTGCCCATACTGAATACTGAGGTTTCATGCAAATTATTGTTTTTCCCAAATTGTACTACTACTACAGTACATATTGTGGAAAAATCAAAAATGCCTTTTTTTTTCCACAAAAAAAAAATGCCTTTTCAGTCCTCAAAATACTGTAGTGATGTTTACAAGGTTGGCATTCTATGTATGTAAATCATATATGTGTACATCAGTCCACACCACCATTTGAATATGACACAGGAGGCTAATCTTGTCATACCAGAGCAGTTTAAAGGTATGTTATCTGCAGTTATTTAAACACCATTCCACATGGGATGTTGCCAATTTACAGCTGTACCTGGTACTTGCAAGGAGGAAGAAAGGTTGCTCTTAGGAATAGGCCACTAATACTGAGTACCTCTTGAAATGTGATGTGGACTGACCCTCTCCATCAATAAGATAAAATTCTCTTCCTGTATTACAGTGATTTGTGTTTTATGTGAATTCTTGCGCTTGTTGTGGAGCTTTGATTTTGTTTGTTTGTGGAGGTCTTTTTTTTGGGGGGGGGGAAGGGAGTCTTATTTATTTATATATTTTTTTTTACTAGATTTGGCTCAATAATCAGAGACATCAATTCAAAACATTTTCACATCTTAATACAAAGCAGTAGTAGATACATGTACAGCGTTTCGTGCTGGCTGTTGTCTTTTGTTTCATTTTATCTTTCCATACTTGGCAAAATTTGTCCGGGAATTTTTGACAATTACAGCGAGGTCAGATCATTCTTCAACAGCTGCACTGCACAATCAATCAGAGAATTTGCACTTCTGATCATATCATGGAAAATGGGGAATTTTGCTTTTTCATTCACTATTTGTCTGTTCTGTTTGTTTGCGTTGAGTTCAGGTATGCGTGTAAAACAACGGATGTCAGTCCAAGGTTATCTCTGAGCTAAAAGAAAGAAGATAACAAAACAGATAAGAGTATGGCATCGCTCTTTCAAGCAATCCAGGATAATAACAAAATGAACCTCCAAAGCCTGTCACTATGTCTGACACAATTAGACTTCTGTTGAAAGAAAAAGAAAGAAAGAAAGAAGAACACACTAATATCACACGAAGACAAACTGTTGTCAAAAAGGAAGTACAGTCTGTAATTGTATTCGTCCCAAGTAACCAGGAAGTTCATTACAAGAGGCCACTTATCACAGAAAAGTATTTGCTGGGATTCAAACTGGAAATCCACTGACCAGAGTAGGCAGGTGGCCACTGTACACTGGGCCTGTAACACACAACATCTTTCTGGATGGTTGTAAACAGCTTCTTCCTTTATTGCTTTACTTTCATTAGGCCTGTGCCAAGGAAGAATCTTTTGCAGAGGTGCTATGCTCTATGTAAACTGGTTTCAAAGTGTGTTACATAATAAAAAAAAAAACAACCACCATCAAACCATGGACCTACAAAAACTTATGGCCGTGTCACACCAGCCTTGCGTGCTACTTGCAAAGAACAATTTTGACTACCCGGAGGTCCCCGTAGATGATCCGCACATGATAGCATGTATCTCAAAAGTAGTCGCCCGGAGGTGCGCACGCATATTTTTTTACCCGCAACCGTGTTTAGGCCCTGTCCACACCTTTCCGGGCAAGCTACTCGGGCTTGTTACGTGTAGGGATTTTCTAGCATACCGGACATTCCTGAGGGCGGAAAAGGATTTGTGCGAGTCAGCGCATATGCGCATATGTCTTACTTGCTGGATGCGTTATACTTGCAAGTATGTGTGACCTTTGTACCAGTCTCGTGGGGGCTGACAACTCAGTGAAGGAATTCCTCTAATGGAATGGCTGAAATCTCACAGAATTTCATTATCTTGGCTGCATACGGGACTGCGAAGTACCTGCGTGGGAATTGCCTGGGAAGTACTGCCGCTAAGGGTCTCCTACTGGCATTCTGCGTGGACCTCTACGGGCATTCCCGCGACTCTCCCGGAAAAAGTTTTGGTCATGCTCAAAACTTGGCTGCGGTTAAATTGGACTTGCGTGAGCACCTCCGGGCAACTACGCGCTACATACTGTCAGGTGCGGACCAACTGTGGAGAGTTCCGGGGAGTAAATTTGTTTCCCCGCAAGTCAAGCCGCAGAAGTTCCCCTGTACGGTATGACAAGGCATGAATGAAAATTGCAAACATTCTTGTTCGCCCGCTGAAAATCTTCTACGTGCTGGAAACTAACTCCTCGCCACAAGCTCGCGTAGCTTGCCCGGAATGGTGTGACACGGCCTTTATGTTCACTTCCTTTTCATCTGAGCCATAATTAAGAATACAGTAGTGGGAATACTTTTTGCTAGTGTTGTATCCCTGTCCTCAGGGACAGATCCAGGAATTCTGTGAAGGAGGGGGGGGGGGGGGGGGGGGGTTACAAAATTAAAGGGGGTGCACATACGCCCCCTCGGTTTTTTTCTTCTTATTTCTTTTGTTTAAAAAATAAATAAATAAAGGGGGGGGTGCCTGCTGCGCCCCCCTCTCCTGGATGTGCCACTGGTCCTTGCTGATTGCACATGGCATCTCAGCTGCTGGAGTCTCCATAATGAAGTGATGAGATTACTGAAGCAATGTGAGAAACAAGGGTGTGTATGTGTGTATGTGAGAGAGAGTGTGTGTGTGTGTGTGTGTGTGTGGGTGTGAAGGAATCTCTTTCTAAGCTCCCTTGAACAAAGGCCTAAAATATTTAAAGGCATAAAATATTTAAAGGCACAAAATTCAGGCAGATGGAATTTGTGCTCTAATACACACAGAATGAAAGACATAAGATGCAGTGCAAAAATCAATGCCGTGGAATCACTACACTATAGAGGTTATTGGGACTGCTACATTTTGTGTCTCATCCTGGATACTTTAGAATACCACTAGTCAAAACAATCAGAGTCAAAGGCATTGTTGCCTGTCCTACTCGGATAATATTTGTTATAATATGCATATATAAAATGTGATATACATGGTGTGACAAAATTTGATATACAGTGCACTCCTGTTACTAGTATATCGAACATGGTCATAACGGAATTCCGGTTACAACAAAGTAAAAATTCAGACCGCATCATGAGCAGCTCCATGTGTTTTATTGTTTGACTGTTCGGTTACAATGAAATTTGGTATAAAAAAGAAAACTGTCAGTCCTGAGGACTTTGTCATAAAGGGAGTCCAATATACCCGTATAATGAAATACCTAATATCAGGAGGTATTCAGTTATACCATCAAAATCACATAATCTTGTCACACCATATTTCAATGTAATATTGCACATGACAGTTAGCAGGCTACCAGAGGGTGTCCATATATTCATTTCCATTTCTTAAAGATATTTCACACAACTCCACTAAGACAGCAAATGTAATACCCACTTTTTAAATGATCCCTTGCCCTGCAGAAAGGCATCAACTTCATGTATGGGCGGACACACAGGCGGTAGAATGGCAGTGATTATAGGCCCTTCCTACCACCCACACATTTTGTTCGGAAAGTAGCAGATTTGAGTAGTTTTGTTGAAATATAAAAATTGTCTGAGGCAAAAGCCTTTAAATTTGAAACACTGAAGAAGTCTCCTGTTGATTTTTTTTTTGGTGTGGCTGCCCCATGAAATATGTGCACATTGTGTATAAACATAACATCAACTTCAAGGTCTTAACATCACATCTGTTGAGTGCATTGATCCTTGCAGTGATGGGACAGTTTACACAAGAAAAAACAAAATGAAAAATGACTTCAAGTTATATTCTTAATTCTGCTTAAAAATATGTTTGCTGCTCAAACTGAATTTATATCAAATGCCACGCCATTCATCACAACCTCATGACATGTTGGGGAAAAACCTCAAACAAAAGTAGCACACACATACAATGTGTAAAAATCATGATTCCATTATGTTTATTTCAGCATCACTCATGTCAAATTCCTTGCACATTTCATTTTTTAAGCATGTACATGAATTTTATCTGCACTACTTACTTTTTCTCGATCAGTACTATTGCTTCAAATTTGGCACCACTACAATTATTCCAGAAGACACAATTTACCAGGTAATCCAGCCAACAAATACATCCTGCAAAGGAAACTCAATTTGAAAGAACATTTCAAGTAAAAAACACTAGTCAATGAAAAAGTCTAGTGTAACTTCACATAAAATTGGACATTTATCTGGACAGGTCAAACAATAATAATTATGACATGATATATGTGTCAGAGAAGTAACAGGATACAAAATTGATAATAATTTGAGGCATTAGCAATACAGTAAGTTTGATGATTCATTCACGACTACCAGTATTATATTACGAGGGCAAGTCAATGGTAATGTAGCCTCATATTAAACTGGCCAAATTCATTCTTCAGATTTTACTCCAATTTTCTTCAAACTGTTTGCATTTGAACAGCACCATTTCTTTCTAGGTAGAGTCATTTGCTGATATAACTCAACTGAGACAGCAGCACAGTACCACACCTGCTCTCTCTGTAAACTCTTCCCCTGCAGGATGGCGTAACTTCATATGTATGAGAGGAAGAAAGGCAGTAATTAGACCCTTCTCAATACCCACACATTTTGTTTGTGAAGTACAACTATAGGTAATTGAGTAGTATTTGATAAAATAGAGTTTTTGATCAGTTTACATCTGAACAGTACTATATGTATTCGGTGAAGTCATTGTCGATACATTGTAACATATCAATGCACTATCATATGGACATTGCATAAACAGTTGTCAGTAGGTTGCAAACATATCAAATGCCACATGTCATCCAAAGCAAAATGATCTACAGATATTTAAACAGACATATAAATGTTTTATTACTAAACTATAGGTTGCCATCACTTATTGCTCGAAATATTCACTGATCTCCTGGTCTTGATCAACAATTTGTATCAAAGCACCCTGTTTAAAGAAAATTCAGTCTTGGCACAATGAGATTTTAGAAATGGTTCCATGACATTTGCTCCTGTGACAATTGCTCCCATGAATAATCTGCACTCATAGCCAAACACAAAATCTACCCACAAACATGACCCTAATCCTTATCCTAATCATCACATCAAACTAAGCCTACAGGTAAAACCTTATCACAGCCTTAACCCTGGCCCTAAGTCCTTGGAGAAAATAAGACCAGAGCAACTGTCGCAGGAGCAAATGTCGTGTCACTGGTTGATATGTATTGTCGCAGAGACATTTTATGCACACATATTGACAGCCAGTTTCCAACACATGAAATACTACAAATGAGCAGTTTACTGTCTAAAGCAGCTGCTATTCAAAGTTTACTGGCCTTCTAGTTGTAACTTACAAAAAGCGCTTACACCATACTAATACCCAAATGTTCTTTCCTCGTTCAAAACCTCCTTACACTAAGCAGCATGAAAAGGTCAATACGTAGTAACCAGAAAGACACTTGCACATTATGATGACATAAAACTCTCTCAGGTTTGATGTCAAAATGGCAGAAATTCTTGCTCACAATAAGTCACAAAAGAATTTGTGATTCAGAGCCTGTCCTCCCTCACATAAATTCTTGCATTTTTCGCTTTTAAAGCAGATTTTCAGCACAATAACAATACACTATGTCAACCTCTTACACACATACACACACACAAACACACACACAAAACTCACAATAAGCTATTATTGTATCTTTTTCGGTAGAATGAGCACTTTAAAAGAGTCTCTCTGTTATCATCATTAATACCCACACACATTGTTCTCGTGGAAGTGTTTCAAAATTCCTTTCAAGTAGAAGCAAATATCCATTTTTGATGCTGTTGTTAATCCGTTGAGGATGAGTCCCGAGTGTCCCGGGCAGGTGTCTATGGGAAATATGTGTTACAGCAAAATCAGTCCGTCCTCAATGGGTTAAAATATATGCTCTGCACCATGCTATGCTAACATTCTGTACATGTGCTATTGTCGAATAACAGTGTGGTATACGATTCATTACAGAAATGATGTACCACAGATAGTCATATCAAATTCTTATACCTTTTTCACCTTGTTGTTGTGCAGAATGCCCTTTATAATATACTGCTACCCTATATAGTCACTGGAATCAAGTATTCTACGACACATTACCCATAGAAACATTATTACGAGATATGGCATTAAGCAAAGGCATGGAGTAAAACATATTAAATACCTGTGGCACTCACACTCAAAATGTCTCCATTTTAACAGTGGTGTGTTCTATCAATACACCAACGATTTCGCTAACAGCATTTAGAGTGTAGACACTCTTTGTTTCTTGCTGTGAGTGGAGAGGTCGATAACTTAGGGCAACAAACCTCTTATTCCTAGTTTGATGCCGGTTAGAATTTCATATCCTTATGACCCATAAGTGAGGAAGCACAAAATGCCAAACATTTTAGGAAGAACACACAAAAATACAGTGTTACATGACTCAAAGAGACATTATCCCTGCTTTGATCAGTCTGCTAAAATCCAAACTAGCAATGTGTGACACCTTCACGTACAATGCACAAGTAAACAGTAGACAGGGGCCTACAGGCAGTATTTAATCACTGGAGCAAGACTGCATGTAAGCATGTAGAACTGACAAACAATACATTTTTTTTTTTCAAAATGTCACCCTTTGTATTTTGGAGAAAACAACCGCGGATCTACAATTCTAACAAACATAGCAGAAAAACAAAACCAGTGGGATTTGAACCTGTCATCGACCGCTTTCCTGGCAGTGACACTACCACCAGGCTATCCATGGTTGCTGGCAGTGAAACGATGAACTTGGAACACACACCCAGACTTTGAATCCTGACATTTTTGGTTAAAAAGTCCAAGGTAGACAAAGCATTTAAACTATAAATCCAATATTTATGTAAATCTGACTTTTTTAAAAACTCTTTTCATAGAGTAGCCAGCATCAGTACTATTTCTGTTGCAGGTTTTGGTTGACAAGGTATACACTATTGGAAGGCCTAGAGTCTGGAGATTCACAAACACCAAATTCAGGAAATCAATGGATGGGACGTTCCAGGGATTTTGTGGTAACTAGTACATTACTGAACATATTATTGTATCATCTACACACTCACCAGAATGATAATTTCTTCTTTTTTTTTCTCTCTCTCAACAGGCAGTCATTGGCTTTGAACAGAAAATCACTTTGTACTACCCCTCTCATTTCTGAATCCACAGAATACTTCTTAGATGGGAAAATTCTTTCATTTTTCCATTCCTCTCCCATTTGTACCTGACAAGGCATAAAGTGAAAAGTGCAAACTATCAAAATAGATAGATTTAAAAAAAAAATTCTTTTCACACCAAGATCAACAGGTGACAGGCAGCTAGTTAGATACTTATCTTAAGACATTGCACACACGCAACAATAAACCACTAACTTGATTCCGAAAATTCTGTTTCACGGGGGTATTCCAGATACAGTCTGACCTCTCCTATCCGGCCTCCCTTTATCGGGATCTCTCTATTATCTGCATATGATGTCGCCGTGATTCTTTTTTTTTCCCAATCTAATAATTACAGGGAAAAGGGGAATTTCAAACTCAACAAAATTCCTACACAAACTCACATGGGTTAGACATTGTTCCAACATAAGTAACATACATCCACATCAAGTGCTCATCTAAATAACATGCATTCAGACATTCACTCCCCCCATATCACCCCAAGAATACGGACAGATAACTTTTTATCATTATTGGGGTACAGGCGATTGTTCATTGAGCAAATCATCAGAAAATTCTGAATGCAGACCAGCGGACGAAGACATGACACATTCACGAAATATTGATACATGTACATGCAGCTACCATTGGTAAGGCAGCTGCGTGTACTAAACATTCACTCCCGAGTCTCTCATACTGTAAAACAACGAATGTTCACATGCATTTTAATTTCTCGAATTTCGCGAGAGCCAAGATTCGCGAAATCAAAATGCACATGAAAGTTCTTGTCTACACTATATGCATTGAATGTTTGCGGCAACTCGCGAACATTTTATGCCGCGAAAAAGGCCGTCAGCTCCAATTTGCGAAAAATTCCGGCCGCGAAAATAATATCGCGTTTTACAGTATCCAGCCAAATCCCTTATCCGGATGAGTGTCAGTCCCGACATGTCAGGATAGGAGAGGTCGGACCGTAGTCGGTTATCATGCAGGAAGACTATGAATGCTGTTTGGTGTCAGTTTCATGCATTGGCAAGTCTGCAAATCATACAAAGGTGTGATTTCCGAGTTCTGGTATGTACTTTCATCGAAAAATGTGAAGACATAGTTTTTCACTCTGCAAGCCTCAGATGAACTGATCACCTATTAGTCAAGTCTCGGTATTGCCAATATCTGGGTGCCGCAAAGGCAAGCATCGCTTTAGATGCATTATGGGATAGCTCAGGAGACAAACTTGCGTCCAGTTTTGGATGCATATGCACTCAGGTTACGTTGCATCCTTTTCCAGGGATATTTTTTTTTCTGAAGATTTCTTCACTTTCCACCATTGAAGCTCAAAGTAGCAAGACATGACTCTAGTAAACACAAATCAGTGAAATTTAGAAGTTTCAAAAACATTTTTTAGCTTAATTCTAACTGAAGAAAAAAGCAGTGGGCAAAAGGCAGCTGGAAAAGCAGTCGAAAATTGCATTGAATCGCATGGAAACTGAGACATGTGCAAGACAAACAGAAGTGACAATGCTCTCAAGGAACCCATCGGTGCATCTGTGATAGGGCATTGGCGATACCGAGAATTATGAATATGGACTTACTGCCATATTTTAGTTCAAATTTGACCTGAATGATGACAACACTGCAGATGAAGCATGTTGCTTACAATATGTATATGTCATCCATATCACTTTTGTGGTCCAGTCATCCAAGCTGACAAAGTATTATTATAAACCTGACACGTTAAATATTTCCCTCCAATTCAAAGGCTTTTAGCCTTTTGCTTGCAGGGGGAATGTCTTTTTAATGTGGAAATACTAAGTATGGTCCAGGGTGGTCCAAGAGGGGTTTCAGCATGTTGCTGCAACATGCTCATATTCTTGTGCAACATCCTCAAAAGTCAGCAACATGCTGTGCCACATCCTCAAGAATTTGCAACATGCTCAAAATAAAATGTATTCATACATGTTAAAAATATACACTCTATATGTTCAAAACACAAGAAACATCAAACTACCTGGTACTGAAATATTTGGTTGCAGAACATGAGACAGAACATTGAATGTAAGCGGCAAAAAGAGATAAGCTGCGATATATTGCTGACTACCTGCTCGAAGGGGTGGGGGGGGTGGGACACTTTACCTTTCCCTCGGAGCAATAACAACAAAACTTTCTATTTGTTAGAAAACTTTTGAGAGGATGGAAGGGTAGAAAGGTTGACTGGACGGCATCCGTAGAGTTGAGCAGAAGTAAATAAATGCTTGCATTACAGTATCTCCTCAATCATGACATGAGAAGTTAATTATTCTCCCCACCCCCCCCCCCCCCTTACTGGTATATCATACATTTCAGCGATTTTCTAAAACACAAAAAAATCTTATGAGGAAAAAAGATGACCTATGACATCAGGAATCATTACTTGACCAGCTGCTCATCATCTCTCCAGGCCACTTCCTCCACATCCACTGAGCCACCGTCTCCTTCGACGTTCCTCTCGCTCCCCTCTGGTGACGAAGCCCTGTCCTCCAGCTCGATGCATTCTCCGTTGCCACGGCAACAAGCGGGGAACGCCTGTCGGCATCCGAGCTTGCCCGCCTGATAGACAGCCTTAATGCAGAAGGCAGTGCCTAGGAGGTAGAAGTAGCCCCCATAGACAAGGAACTGTCAAGAGGAAGTGGTGAAAGAAAAACATTAAAATACAAATCATCTTACAAAAGATCATCTAATTTGAATTCTATAGAAATATTTAAGATAGAATTTTATCAAATCTGATTTGCAAGGTTTTCAGATAATCTCTAAAACCCTACTTCTCAAGGACTTCTCGAGGACCGCAGCCTACTGGTGGCTTGCAAAGCTTTCGCAGGTGAGCTGTGGCATCTTTAAATGAAAATTAAAAAAGCCTTGTATTCAATCTAGCTGAGCCTCAAAAACCTTTGGAGGAGCCAAAGTGGGCCTCAGGTTAAAGAAGGTTGAGAAGCGTGGCTCTAAAAGGCTCCTAAAGGAGAAACAATGTACTGTCTGACCTCTGCTATCCCGCCAAATCTCTCTTTTATGTAGACATGGAGTGACACACGATTGTCTTTGCCTTTTCAGTACAAAACACTGCTACTTCAAGGATCAGGGTCTATCACAGAAGAAGGTGCCTTCATACAATCTTCCCAAAACACATCATTATCCAGATCAAACCAGCACTTTCAATTCACTAACACTCATCTCCCTGACAAGGTGCATTTCAGTCAGACTTCTACTTTGCTGTGGTGAACAAGAAATGCCTAGTCCAACCACATTACCGTGTAGCTTCCTACTGTGTACCCATTTATAAACACTAGGTTACAATATGTAGGATCAACAGTGTGGATGAAGTACACAGTTTCGCTCAAGGACACAGGTGCATTTGCAGGAACTGAACCCATGACCTACTCAGTGAACTCCCAGTGTACAAATCCGTTTGACTGAGAAACCTTCAGTGTATCAAGCTACAATAAACACTCTTTAATGCATGACAAGTCTAACATCTTCAGCCTTTTCATTGAAACCAAAGCTGGTGGACAATGGCAGACATGGGAAAAAAATCTGAGGTGCCCTCTTTCTCATTTCCTGATTCCTTATTATATAACAAAAGAGTCAGGACTCGCATGAAATGGGTAAGAAGATATACAGAAAGAAAGGGGATAAGAACCACTAATGGTGACAGCCATTAACAGCATACAACTCCAAGGAAGCGTTATATGACGGCTTTACAGAATAGGCTCTCCAGAATCCAGGTCAAACTAGAGATGAGTCAGATTAACGTCACTTGTACTCTTCATTCCCAGGTACAATTGCAGAGATGACACACAACCGATCATGCGTGCCCTTGAATAATCTCCACCGGTTAAACTGCTGATAGACTCTTGAAAAATACAACCCTGGAATTAAATGGCAAGTCCACCTTCATAGACATGTGGATTGAATGAATGCAGCAATATTAGTAGAACGCATCGGTGAGATTTTTGGAAAAAATCAGACAATCCCTTCAAAAGTTATGAAGTTATGAAGTTTCTGCTCAGTCACTGCTTGATGAGAAGACTACTACAGCTCGTCACATGTATAGAACCATATCAAGAAAATATAAAGAAAATTCAACATATTTCCACTTTTCTCCTATAATAAAAGAACATTTGACTTGCCTCTTTCAGAAGGCAGGGGAAATAAACACATTACCCTTTACATACATCAATTACAAGTCGAGGAAATGTGCACTTTAAAAAAAAGAATAGAATTTTGTGAAATTCTCTTTATATTTCCCTGATATCATTCTGCGCATGTGACATCATACACTTTAGTAGTCTTCTCACCCAGCAGTGACTGCGCAGATACTTTAAAAATTCATAACTTTTGAACGGATTGTCCGATTTTCCCAAAATTTTCACTAATGTGTTCTGCTGATTTTGCCACATTCACTCGATCCACATGTATAATGAAGGTGGGCTTCCTAACAGCATGTGGTTGGTCACCTATCAGCACATCTGCTGGCTAACTTTTTTCACAGGTTGGCACATAAGACATGTAGGGATTTGGTAATCCTCCAAATAAAAACTGCATCACATTGTATCTCATTCCAGGAATGATGACTCTTGATGATAAGTTGTCTAAACTGCTATCACAGCCAAGTCTTGGAAGGTATTAAAGGGATAGTACAGTATTGGTGGAGATGAGAATTGGGCTTTTAACTTTTTGCGAGATACCAAGAAAACACTTATGATATAGTACAGAGAATACCATTTTAAGAGGAATTCAAAGTTTATTTGATGAAAATCGGGTTTGGAATGACTGAAACATCCAAAAACAAAGTAAAACAAAGCGATTCTAATAAAGTGTGGGTCCCACACTTTATTAGAATCGCTCTTTTTTGGATATCTCAGCCATTTCAAAACCAATTTTCATCAAATAAACGTTGAATTCCTCATAGAATTACATGCTCTTTAATATTTCATAAGAGGTTTCTCATTATCTCACCAAAAAATGTTAGAAACCTGAAATTAGGTCTCAACCAAAACTGTACAATCCCTTTAAAGTCCACATACAATACAACTGTAGGTAATCATAACAGGCTGCAGGCTGAAAAAAAAAATATGCCTAAATAAATAAATAAACAAATAAATGAATAAATACATAAAGAAAGAAAGAAAGAAAGAAAGAAAGAAAGAAAGAAAGAAAGAAAGAAAGAAAGAAAGAAAGAAAAACAAATAAATAAATGAATACATAAATAAGTAAATAAAAAATAATAATCAATTAATTAATACAAAATATCTTTCAAATATTCACAAAGAAAATGAAAGCAACATATCATAGCTGCTCCTACAAGTTGTATGTTGTGGATGATACCTTTGGTAAGGTCTAAAATGCACTGAAATTATATAGACAGGGAGAGTGGAAAGATCCAATGAATAAGGACTATATATCACTGCTATAAACATGCCCGGTATACCAGATTCCTGTAAGAAACAGGGTAAGCAACTATGGGACTCACAGACTCAAGTCCTCTCCAAAGGACTACATCAGAGCAGCATGACATTAAAATCATTGCTGATTAAGACTGATGGGATGACAATTTTCTTTCAGTAATGGGAAAAGTGAGTGGCACCAGCAGTGAGAAATTACTCAACCCCTGAAGATTAAATCATCTTATCTCATTTCACTTTATTGTATTAAATCAACTTGTTTTGTGCAACACATTTTTATGACATTTCTTGTACCCACTTCACAAGTGAAAACTATGCCGATCTTATATCTGCCTGTTCTAACTTTTCTCTCCATTGTAATTGCCCCCCTTTTTCAGGAGAAGATTGTCTGTCTTGGGAAGTGAGGCCTGGTGAATGCAAATAACCTTACATAAAGGATGGAGAGTTTAAAAAAAAGAAGAAGAAGAAAGTGTTGTTTGAAAGTTGTGTTAAAAAAAGATGAAAGTATTACCTGAGTTTCTGGTGGTAGGCTCAGTGTTCGATGATCGACAACTATTAGCGTCAACAGGGTCTCCAGAACGAGGGCGACAAACGTGTTCCAGCCAAAGACGAGGGCATAGCGTTCCAGTGTGAGGTGTTTTGCTATCTGAAATCTGAAATGGAAGAGCACAAGGCATCTTTCAAAAAAAACAAACATATTTTCACACTCTCTGATGACAATGATACTTAACCCTTAGAGTTCTTGGTTCACCAATTGGTGTGCAAGCTGGAGTGTTCTCTTCACTGCTCAGCTCAGCACAGATGTCTGGAAACTAATTGTCAATGAATAGACATCACTTAATCCTCCTTCCTATTAAACCCCTATTGTGTCACCATGGCTTTCTCAGTTGGACTGAGGCACAATGCTATGCCTGAGCGGGCTTGCTAATGCTACGACAGATTACGTATAGATGGATTACGGAATGCAGATGAAAATTTTTTTGGCAAGTTTAGCTTAGTGCCATGGTTCAAAAAGGATTAATCCATGTTTACAATTTCTATCTGCATGTACAACCAAGCAGTGTATAAAGTAAAAGCTGCTAATATCCAACAATTTGGGTTTTGAAGAGCTTAGATAAAAACATAGTATAACTGTACTAAAACTTTTCTGATTTTACAATACACATTCATCTCGTACCTTTGAAGACTATCATCAAAAGAATTATGCGCTTACTGTTTTGATGTGAAATGAGTACCAAATGGTAGACATTTTTCAAACTGTATTGGAGGTCGCAAAAAATTGCCTAAACAATACAACTTTATCACTGTGACACTACAGGAAACTGTAGGAAAAAAATGCAATGTAGAATATCATTTGGTAAGTGAAAACACTTTAAATTCTAATAACCAACTTCAAAGATTGACTAACATACTCTTACTTGTGTCATTTGTACCATCAATCCCCTCATTCAGGCTTGTGGAATTTTGAGAGAAACCCTCCCCCTCCCCCCTCCCCCTCCCCCTCCCCCTCCCCCCCCCCCCCCACCAAAAAAGAGAAAGATATGTAATGGGTACCTCTAGTCTTTATTGTGCAAACATTGCACAACCCTTCTGCATAATATCTGCCAATAATGATATGAATCACTCACTTGCCAAAGAGGGCCACTCTACACATCAAACAGGCATTTGTGGACTCAAGCCGAGATGTGTACATACAGTCAACCTTGCCTAAATCGAATATATTTGGACTAAAGAAATAGCTTCGACTTAGAGAAAATTCAGTGTATAAGGGATTAAAATCATTAGAATGTGAAGAGTACAGGACTTGACAAGACTTTTCGACTTACTGTAAACATGGAAATTTTCGCGGTACATTAATTTTCGCGGATTTCGCGCTACGTTCGGCTAGCGCGAATTCAAAAACGCGCGAATATATCTTCACAATTTTCTATGCACATTTTGAACGGGATGAATTGTGTGCGCTTCATCGATGATACTGCTACGTAGTACAATGTACAGGCATGTTTACGCTACTAGTACTGTGCGAAGAGACGATAGATTGCTGTGTACTGTAGCATGCAGTGTGCACCGCGCGCACCGATGCTACATCCCCCCGTGACTATGGTACTACAGTCACAGCTGTACTACGTATTTGAGTGCTTGTACTCGCAGTCGAGCCGCTCGCTACGTCGCTTGTCGTACGCTGGCATAGCAAGCTATGTAGCAGAGGCTTTGGATGAAAGCAGTGAATGTGTACTACAGTAAAGTAACCTGCTGCGGAGCGCGAATTTAAGAACCCGCGAATACGTTTTCGAGCCGCTCAGCGCGAAAAATTAATCGCGCGAAAATATTGACGTTTACAGTATGTGGTTATTTGTCTTATGCGAAGTCGACTTAAGCAAGGTTGACTGCACACTGCACAGTTAAACAAACTGGGTGTTCCGATTTACTGAAAAAAGCCATACCTAGTAATTCCTGTATATCTAAAGCAGCATCAAATCTCCTGTACCCACCCCCCAACACAAACATATTTCAATTGAAGTAGCCTTTTATGCAAGCTATGTGGAGAGAACAGTGTGTGGTTCTATTTTCAATGCTGAAACTACACAAATCATTTGGGGACTGAAAGTACTGTTTGCCTTTCTGAAGTCAGAACTTCATTTATGAGCGAACGAAACTTATCTGAATCATGTAATGCAAGCATCGCTGGAAACCTATTATCTATTTTCTTGTTTTTTTTGTTTTGTTTTTTCCTCTGGCAAAGAAGCAATTGCTCCATTTGAATTGCGTTCACTGCTACAGTACTGCAATGTAACGTCTTCAGCTGATTTTGGAGAGTAGTTAGGTGTTTAATGAAAATAGTGTGTCCACTGACACCAAATAAACAACGATGCCCTATCATATTTTTGTTCACAACCATCATAACAGACCTGTATTTCTCTCTGAGCCTCTAACAACAGACAAGTGTTGATAAGCAATGAATTTCAGGTCTTGCACTTCTTCATAAGAATTACAACAGTATACTTTACCATTGAAACTCCTCTGCATTCAATCAATAAATTTTGACGAAGTTGCTCGGCATGTTCAAGCTTTATCCATAACTCCACAACATCTATAAAGTAGCTGAATTTCGCAACATGTAGCTGAAATTTGTAACATGTTTTCATGTCTGTTTTTTTTTTCCACTTTGCCCTAAAAGTAACTGAACTTGCAGCTACTGTACATCAACCTCTCCCATTGCAACCACTCACGTTGCTATGGTGATGACCAGCTGGTAGGATGCCCGGAAGATGATGTAGAAGGAGTAGCAGAGCCAGATGTTGGTTGTGAGGCCCATGATGAGCAAAAGGATTGCATCTGCGATGGACACGACCCCCATGAGGAGCTCCCCATACTTGTCCCAGTTGACCCGGGGGAACATGATGAGGAACGCCGACAACGCCCCTGCAACGAGAGACATGAAATTTGACAACAGGGCACCAAGAAGTGAGCTTAAAGTCCAAGCACAAGCCAAACACAGATCTGGAGTATTTGCATTAGCAGTGATGCAAATACAGCCTCCTTGCTCAGATGTTCTCTCACTATTTCCTTATATTCAAATATATTGATGGAAGATACTTCTAACATTTGACTGTCGAGGAAGGGCTGATTTTGGTATAACACACATTTCCCATAGACATCCGAATGAGTATACTTGGGACTAATCTTACACAGGTTAGTTTGCATTTGGTCTCCAAGGTGCAAATTTCAATATCTCTGAATTTTGTTGTTACTGAAGGCATACCAGTATCTGGATTTTTTTTCACTGCTTTGAGAATGTGTCACCCGTTTGCCAAATACCCATCTATTGTCGAATCAACTGTACAGGAAAGGAATATTATCAAATTGATAAAATGCACTAAAAAGTTTCCAAATTAAACCTTCAACCTATGTAGAATAACTCTTTAGTTTTACTTTTGTTACATATAGCGACACAATTGAAGATTATATAATATGTTTGATCCAACTGTGACATATGAAAGCAATTTGATAGCAGCGATAAAAATATATAACACAGCATAGGTCCTACAGATCCACATCATGAGCACCTGTCATCAGCAAAATGTTGATATCCCATTGCCATTTTCTTTCAAGGCTGAAAAAAAGGATTCTCCTGAAAAGTAATGCATTTATTGCAGAATAACTGACTTACCGTGCAATACAACTCATGCTTTTGACCTGTGGAAGAATCGTCATCCTTGAAAACTCACTAATGCTCTCACTCGCAAAAGTTACAATTGGCACACTATCTGTGAGTTTCCCCTTCTGAGTTTTCATTTGCATTGTGAATTCCCAGTGATAGAAAGGACACTCTGAGCAAAAACTTTCTAACGATTTAAATCTTGTGATATTTGACTACACGTGTGAACAGGCCAAGTTTGAAATGGTGGCATCGAGTCTCTTTACCGAGAAAGGTTGACACAGCCTCCACAGCTCCATTGTAGACGTTCTGATCCTCTGTGCCTGTTCCCGTCTTCGTAAAAATGGCATCCCACAGCGTCTGTATGTAGTTGCCAATTTGCAGATTGCCACAAGTTGCAAATGCCCACCTTTACACATGGAGATGTGGATAAAAAAGAAGAACAGATTCTATCACATTTTTTCATTCATATGTGCTAAATTATATTATATCATCATTATGGGGAACATCAACATACAGACAAATTACAATGAGCAAGGTCTCGTTTCATAAGAGTTTTTATCAGTTACAACTGCCAAGTTTCTATGACAAATTTGCTCTCAGCCAATCAGATGCAAAGATATCAGTAGCTTATAACAACTATCATAACTTGTTAAAAAAGCTTGTTAAAAACAGCATGTGGAGTCACTGACTCCATCAGAGTATAGGTGACTTTAAATGACTCTTGATAATTATAGGCAAGTATGTACAACATACACAGACTCCATGCAACATTTGTATTGTGTCTCCTTGTTTGTGTGTCATAACGATAACTGAAGTTACTGAGTATCAGTTATCTATTATTTGAAAGACATACTGGTACTTAATTTTCAGGACATCCGGGATTAACATTCATTCACAGCTGAGCACTCAATGTTGATTTTTGTGAAAAGATTCCAGAGGCAAGCATTTTTAGAAATCAATTTTTTGTGTCTTGGCCTAAAATTACATTATTAAGATTCAAAATGTAAGTAGGTTTGAACACAAATTTCAAAGAACAATTCTCTTCTCCATGGTGATTTTAGTAAACAGAAATTCTGCAGATGCTTGTAAAGTAACCATTCAAACTTTTCTAACATAGTTTTCCTGCATTATACCAAAATTTCTTTTTCCAATGTTGAAATGGCGACTTCGTAATAAGATATACTGTGTATAAAGCTGTTACTTTTGCACACAGATATTTTTGCAAATGAGAAAGTCATTAACATTTTCGCGAGATGTTATTTTTCGCAAATAGACACCAAGGCCACCAGAAGTGCACTATCACCCTAGCATATGGCAACATTTTTGTGTGTTGTAGAATTCATGTTCCAAACAGTGATTCGCGAAATTCGCAAAAATTTATAAACCGTCACAAAAATAACAGCTTCTACAGTACTATAGGAGAGAAAATGTTTAAATGGGGACGCAGGAAGCATAAATACCAAAGTGACCATTGAAGCAATTGTTTGTTGGTGAAACAGGTCTTGAAATCTGCCCATAACAGCACAAAGAATCTCTTGGTAGCCACAAGACTTGATTTCGATATATCTCTCAGTGGCTGTGAGGATGTACTGGGCATGCTTCTCTGTGTTGTTTCTTGGTCGATCTGATTCCTGTCAGTAGAGTCTTCCTGAGAACTTTTCACGCCAGCTGTTTGAACTGTTCTCCCATCTCCTCCATTCCCGCGGCTTTCGATTCCTTCGACGTCCTCATCGTCACGATGGAAGTAGGTGCTTTTCTCGACGGGAGGCAAAAACAGGCTGAGAATGAAGCCCAGCGAGACACAGGTAAGGCTTATGTAGTTCAGCCCTGCATACGTAGTGACTTTCAGCGATATCAAGATCTGACCCAGGACCCCTGCAGCCAGCCTCCCTGTGAGCAACGAGGCCCTCGTGTAGCTGGAAACCTGCTGGTAGTGGTCTGTGGACACTGCTGCGAAAATGTACGAATAGTACGCGATTTCGGTGGAGGTGGCCAGGGCGTACATGAACTGCATCAGCTTCATCATTTCAACACCAAAGGCCCAGATGAGGAGAGCCCAGGTGGCCATATAGGCCACACCCTCAAAGTTGATGACCGGTTTGTACCGGAGGAGATCGGTCAAGAGGAAGACAAAGACCAGGGCCACCATGTAGGAGTAGGTCCAGACGGGGTACACCTCGTTATCTACCTGCTCCTCAGTGAGGTTCTTGAATCCTCGGAGGAACGGTGTCAAGAACGGCTCGGAGGGTCGCAGTTCTTTGAGGATGCCATAGCAACAGAGCAGCACGGTTGGATAGACCCAGCTCCACTCTCTGGCAGGCTTCATGGTTCTGAAATGCCGCTGTGTCCTCCTCTTTCAGAGATCTAGATAGGAAAGTATAAGACCAAAATATTTTTAACAAATAGGAAATTACAACTTGCACATGACTAAACTGAATTTCACTCAAATTCATATCTCCTTTGTGATACTGAGAGGTAGGATTTCTTCTTTGAGCTACATTATAGAGTCTCTTAAACTTGAATTTTTGGCTTCATTGATGAAAGGACAAGATATGGCTATCCTGGGGATTAGAATACTTACAAAGATGGGGGTCTTTATTAATTTTAATTCCTGTGTGTCAACTGTAAACTTCATTAATCATGAATATCAAGACTCATAACCAGTGTCTGCATATTGCGTAATGCTATTTGTCCCTTTATCATAATTGTTCATGATGAACTTGCAAAACCTGTGCATAGGGTCTACAGTAAGCTTATTAACAGACGTTAGTACTGTAGGGAAACCCTAACTGATGGGCAAATTCAATTATTTCAAATGTGTAGTAGACATAGACTTCCTGTGAGGTTTAATTGTCTTAACTGGTTCTTCGTTAGAGTCAAGTATGGCCTCCAACATATCATGCACACGCCTAGCTTCATGACAGTTTTAGATCTTATGAGTTACCAAGGCTATAGTCAGTACACATTAAATTGATCAGCGTCTTGCATTAAAGTAACATGCATAACTCATCACAGTATGAGGTAATGCACAGACCGGTAGCTGCAGACCGGAGGAACTCAAACTAACGTGTTACAGCCAGTACAGGTTTGTAGATCTATTCAAAACGTTACAGCTTACAGACATTGCATTGCGCCATTGGGTGAGTAGCCGCAGTTACCGTACAGTGTCAGTTGACAGTGACAACAAGGTTGATCAACGCGAATTTACCGAGAGTTTTACATGGAGTCACTGACTAATGTGTCTTATAGTGACACTGGGGGGCCCAGCACGATTTCAGATACTGCCAGCAGTAGTTATAGACTATAGGCTTAAGATCTTACGTTTGGTTTTCTGATCTCCTCACTGCAGACACAGGGTTTCCTCTGGCCCATCACGCGATTACATTCGGACTGCATGTGGTTGGTTTTCTTATGCTGCTAGCTGCCTGCTACAGTATTACGCCCTCACACATGCGATCGAACACAAACAGGGAAATTCCCTACGACGCGACGATACTCTCCCTCCGCCCCTCCCCCACCACCCCACTACCACGAAACTACACGTACTTCAATGTGCACTGCCAAGCGCTGTTCATTGATTTTATGTTGTACATTAGTATACTTGATGAAGAAGCAATGAAGAAAAAGGTGAAGAAACTGAAATGAAAAATAAACAAATGTCATTTGTATTTGAGCTTTCATTAGAAATTTTCTGTTTCGGTCATTAAATTTTCTTAGGTCATGTCTACTTACATCAGTGCATTGGTCATCATCAGCTGTTAGTCATCAAAATTGATTATTGATAATGTCTTATAACATTACAGCTAGAGCAAATGTTTTCTCTAACTTAAACTATAGATCTCTATGAGTCATATCATACGCCTTATCATTAGAAAATAACCCTAACCATGAATTGTATCACTGAACACCCTTGCTGAAGACGCAGTGGCGTGTGTGTGTGTGTGTGGGGGGGGGGGGGGGGCGCACCGAACGCGCGTCCCTTTTTCTTTCGTTTTTTTTTTTAAAGCAAAGGAAATTAAAAAAAAAAATTGGGAGAGGGGCGCCTCCAATTTTGTAACAGGCGCCTCCCCTTTACGGAATTCCTGGATCCGCCCCTGACACATATCTAAGGTCTGCTAGCTCGTGTTGTTTTTTTCTTTCCAAAGCAATTACCCCTTTAACCCCTTCTGTGCAAGGGATTCGTAAACCAACGTCTTTTGGCATTCTTTGTCAATTGGTATAACACTCACAGGGTTATATCAAGCGACACCCTCTCATATGTTAACGTTCACGTTATCAACAACGTGATTCTTGATGAAAAAAAATGAAAGACAGATATTTTACCAGTTTACTACAATCGGACGATACGTTTTCACAGAACCATCACAGCTGTTCAAACGGCAAACCTAAAAGTCGTAATGTGATGACATTAATGTTAACATCTCACAAACAAGCTTTTCATTTCAATAGGTAACTCTCATTTCACGCTAAACTTTGTAAAATTGTCGTTTCATAATTGCGACGTTAGTATTTCTTGCGTTATGTTCTTTCAATAAAATTATTGTATCATAGTTTGTGTTTGAAATGTGGAAAAATAAATCAAACTTGAATAAAATCGAATCAAATCACAAATCATTGATTGATAGCTAGGAACCCAGCTTAACCTACAACTAGCGTTGTAAAAAGATGACTTCAACACATTTAACATGACGAGAAGAGGTCATTAATACATTTCGGACAAAATACGATATATCAAAGCAATGTATGGGAGGGACTGGGATAATTATTATGATTATACAGTCACTCTCAACAATGGACCATCGCAATCAGTGTGGTAGCGCTTCTTTTTGGTGTGTGTATGTGTGTGTGTGTATGTGTGTGTGTGTGTGTGTGTGTGTGTGTGTGTGTGTGCGTATACATCACTGATCGTCCGAGACCAATGGTATGAAAACACACCTTTTGTCCGAGGACAAAATCTACGTCCGAGGACGTAACATGCTGTCCTCGGAAGGAATAGACGTGCAAAATGATATTCTACGTCCGAGGACGCATCTGACCCGATATTCGGCTTGTCCTCGGACGTTCGAAAAGTATGAAGTTGACACACATAACACTCCCGTCGATGCAGCAACGTGTGTTAAAGAAAAAGTTAAGAGCGCCCCCTGTGAACACACAGATCCTGGCGATCGCGCACGCGATTAAGCAGTGCTGCAGCTAGCTAGCGCTAGGGCGCTAGCGCGCGCTTCGCTAGCGATCAGCGATAGCGCTAGCGTGTAGCGCGCGGTAGTACGGTATACTGTAGGTGAAGTATGAGCAGCATGCACCGTATGGATCCGGATCGTAATGTGTGAAAAGAGGTTTGAGCTCGCCTTCGAGGACCGCTTATCAAATGTCAACGATGTCAATGGTAAGAAAACTAGCGGTACCGTCCGCAGATCTATTCATTCTTTTATGTTTTAATGTCAAGTTTAAGATCATAGTCATGGTGACAGAAACCACGATAATGTTGGTGTCCACTTGTTCCTTTGCACTCACGCACCTGTGTACAACATGAATGAAGCCTGAGGCTGAGGCTGAAGCTGTGAACGCCTGCTGCTAGTCTAAAATGTAATGGACGACGAACGACGTTACCAGCAGTTCACAAAGGAGACTCGATCCACTGCTTCGAAAATAATTAATTTAAAATTGTGGGTATTAGTCAATGGAAAAGGGGTGATGATAATCACGTAATTTACGGGTAACTCAGGGAGTCATTGGCATTGGTATGCTGAGCTGTGCAAATTTAAGTGACATGCGGCCCTCTATATTTGGAGATAGAAATCACCAAGATAATCAGCAAATTCTTGGAACATAGGTCTATATATAATTTTTTGGCATGTACACCTGTAATGATGAAATATCCTATATCCTATTTTCAGTCCATACCTTCAATTGGATCTAAATTACCATGATCAAGTGAATTTTTAACAATATTTTTCTGATCACTGCTCTTGTTCCTCTATATTAGAATTCTGATAGAACGTCTAGATCTAGAGAACGCTACTTTTCTATTGTGAGCAATTTGCACTATGCTAGACCTGAGTGCTAGGTTATCTGATGATAACCTGGCATGAGTGTTAGTGTGCTACAGTGCTTGTGGCACAGCTCTGTAGACTGGAGTTAGACTAGGCCTACAGTACAGTCTGTTTTTACACTTATGATATAAAGACTATAGGCTAGATCAGGGGAAAAATACAGGAGGGTAAAGGCGATTTGCCCCAAAATGTGAAAAATAGCCCTTGTAAGTTGCAAAAGAGCCCCCATAAATTGCTATTAGATTCAATAGAGAATTTAATTTGGAATGAACAGAGGTAGGAAAAAATAGCCCCTCGTACAGAAAAAAGAGGGTTTTTTTCCCCTGGATTAGATATGAATAGATATTTATCAAAGATATGTTTATGTTTTAGATTCTAGAGAAAAAGTGAAAAGAAAAGAAAAGAAAAGAAATGAAATGATATATTACTTTACATATAAGTATGCAGCTGGATGTTCATGTACAGCATTTCATAATCCCCTATTGACAGAGTATTCCAGGACGAAAAAAGCGGCGTGTCCGCATCTCACCCAGTCTTATGGCGGAGCATTGGTGTAAGCTGGGAAAAGATCAAGAAGGTTTCAGGAAGGTTTTTCTCAACGACGACATAGGTACACGTAGATTATCTCTTTGTAGTTTAAGGAGTGGTAGTATTGAACTGGTCAATGAAGAGGTTTCAAATTTTACTGTTTCCCTGCCAACCTGTACCATATATGAAACACTTTATGTGCTACTTGTGTCAAGGGCTACTTAAGGAGGGTAATCTTTCTCTGTGTAGACCCACAGGGGATCATCCTTTGTGGGGGGGGGGGGGGGGGCATGTTGAATGTCAAGCAATCTGCACGTTTATGCCTGAGGTGCATGTATTAGACTGTCCAGGTGACCTACTTTTTGCTATCTAAACAAAGTGCAATTGCACTCATTCACCGACATTGTTCGGGGGGGGGGGGGGGGGGGGGGATGTACATTGGGTTTGTGGGACTTTGCATTCCTAACTCCTCTGGGATGAATTAACAACAACAACAAAGATTACTGTACTAAAAAAGCACTTTTACTTTAGGATGGTATTGTATAAGGCCTCTTGTCTTCCCCTAATAAAAAGGTTACAAAAAGAGCTAGAAATTGACAGATAAGATAGTATATATGTACGTGTATCAAAAGGCTTATCTTGCAAGAAAGCATCATACATGTAAGTCCCTGTATTTATTTAGAAATCTCAGTGGAGTCAATGACAACATTATCCACTGGAGTTGGCTAAGTCTTTAGATATGGTAAAGTTCTTATGTTATCACAGTATGAATGGTCTCAAGAGAGGTTTCAAATTTTACTGTTTCCCTGGCAACCAGTACCATATGTGAAACACTTTATATGCTACTTGTTAGAAACCGGAATGGTAAATTTGTAAAGGATGAATCACTAAGGACTGTCCAGGGAGGCAGAAATTTCTCCTTGCCAAGGGCAGCGGGCTGTACAAGCGAGGCAAATGATAATGACCACATAACGATTTAATACATGCAAGGCCATACACAGAATTTTTTTTTTTTTTTTTTTTTGGGGGGGGGGAGCAAAACACATACAAACTTTGAAAACCTGAAAACGAGGGAGCGAAGTGACTGAGCTGGTCACAAGGGTGCTTTTGCATTTTTAACAGTGAAATTTGGTGCACACTTTTGATGGATTGTCTGAAAATTTTCAGTAGAAACAAATGTCAGTTTTCAAAATTTCTGGGGGCAACACCCACCCCCACCTCATTTCTGTGTATGGCCATGATTGCTTGAAACAGTATTGTTGAAAACTTTGTTTGCCATAAGTTTTATAAAAATATAAATGTGTTTTAAATGTAGTTTTCCTTCTCCATTTCTAGGACATGGACTTGTGACCACAAGACCATTTCTTAAGGGAGATTTCCTGCTTGAATATCGTGGAGCTCTGTCCATTGCTAATGACGAAGATGAAGAGAATGTGGATTACATTTTCCATTTTTCTCACAGAAATACGGAGTATCGGTCAGTAATTTGAAATAGTATATTGACTCTTATATGTTCAGTGTATGCTGGTTGATATTTGCATGCTGTAAAATTTATTATTTTAGTGTTTTGGATAGGTCAATTCTCAACAGAGCAAATAAATGCAATCCGTTAGCTACCTACCCAAAACAAGAAGAGCAAAATCCCCCCCCCCCATCACCAATCTGAAAGGGAAGATTTGATGCCATGAAATAGTTTACTAATTTATTTTACTAATTTAATTGCACTGTAAACAGATTTTCACTAGTTCATGGATAAATGTTAAGCACCTTATCAAAAGTCAGAGCCCATTTGGAACATGTTTTGTTAGTGTCTCTCCTGCACAGCGTCTTGCTCAAGCTCCCAAAGCTCTATGGACAGACAATAGGGGATCGGGAAAGCCGATGTAAGTAAAAGAAGAAGACGATTAAAGACGCAAGACGAGACTTTTGATAAGGTTCCTGATTCAGACATACAGACTGTGTTTCCTAAAGTGCTATGATTACTCGAAATATGGATATGAAGAATTATTCTTTATTCCCTTTATTTTGATGTGTATTGTCTGTCATATGGTACAAAGCTAACGAATGTCCTGTTTGTTTAAATGTTGTTGTTTTTTAGGCCTCTGTAGATGAAGTCTTGAGGGAGCATTAAAACATTGCACCTTTTTATCCTTCTGTCCATCTGTCCTTCCGTCTCCAAATTGGGTTTCCATGGGATATCGGTCTGATTTCAATAATTGTTGGTTTGGGGGAGACGAAACTAACATACAAAGGTCACACTTCATTATATTTACAAATTGGTCAAATGTGGTTTTCCATCCACAAAACTGATTAAATGATTGATGGATATTAGTATTTTTTGGTACATGTATATCACTTGTTGTTTTATAATGACCCCCCCCCCCCCACGAAGTCTGGAGAGTGAATTAACTTTTGCACCTGTTAGTCCGTCCATCCCCCAAATTGGTTTCCACCCGATAACTTGAAAAATATTGGACAGATTTGAATAATTTTTGTTGTGTAGGTACATCACACTAAAATACAGGTCGTTTGAATTTGGAGTCGGCAGGTCGCAACTCATTCTTTATGCGCATTGGTTTCCACACAATAAATTGACAAATCTTGGACAGATTTAAGTAATTTTTGGTTTGTAAAATATCACACTGAAATACAGGTCAAGTTCGAATTCAAAGTTGGCAGGTCAAAGGTCACAGGTCATAATATATGCAAATTTGTTTCCATGCAATAACTTGAAAAATATTGGGCAGATTTAAGTAATTTGGAGTATAGGTAGAGCACACTAAAACAGGTCAATTTCTAAATTCAGAGTTTGCAGGTCAGAGGTCTGAGGCCAGAGGTCACAGTCCTATATATGCAAATTGATCAACATTTTTGATGAACTTTTTCACACCAAAGAACTAAGAAATGCTTACTAATCACATTAACTTGGGCATCCGTGTCCTATGGACACAGCACAGCTTTTCTAGTTAATTTTTCATTTTAGTGCAGTGATTTACCATTTGGGACAGATAGGGGAGTTGAAAACTTCCAGTACTGTATATAAAGTTCCTGTTCTGGGTATGTTCACTCTCTCCAGGATTGATGCATCAGATAGCAATTCTTGCCTGGCAAGGTGGGTCAACGATGAACACATCCGTCCAAATAGCATCATGAAAAAGGTCACATTTGATGATAGCTTCCCCCATCTGTGCCTGTTTGCTTTGGTGGACCTTAAAGAAGGTGTTGAACTGACATACGACTATGGAGTAGAGAATTTACCGTGGCGACAGGTAAGTGAATATATATGTTTTTGTTGCTTATTCTAGTGTATGCACTTGTTAAAAGGTGGACCTTAAATGTGAAAAACTTGCTTATAAAGTAACCTAACATTAGTAGACCTTTGACATTCAAGGTAATTCCATTGTAAAAGAAAAAAAACCCTGCTGAACTTACGTAATACAGGTGGTCCTTACAGTGTGTAAATGACTAAACTTAGCTATAAAAAAAGGATCTCACTTTGATAGACAGGTCCACATTTCAGAATAAACCCTCAGAAAACGTCCTTTAGGAATATTCTGTTAAGTGGTAATTTATCAATTGTTTCAAAAAATTCCAGGGTGCTTAATGAAAAAAAAAATTGTTTGCCAAACTTGATTCTCAAGTCTTCCTCCCCAATTGTCCCCCCCCCCCCAAAAAAAAAAAACACAAAATGGCGACAATTTTCTGCATAAATAAAACAGTGGAGAATTAAAAAAGCGAGAGGAAGAGAAATAAGCAACTCAGCAATATAATGCCCTCAATCGTACAAGTATTTTAGGAGAGAAATAATAAATTTGACCAGTTGATATTTAAGAATATGACCGTCTTATTTGTGCAACTATGAAACTATCAAGACAATAATGAAATGTTTTATGCCTTTTCCCATGAATTGCAGTCCACTCTGGCCAAGGACACCCCAGTAAATAAAGGAAACAGCAGAAAAGATGCTCATGAAGAATCTGTGGTAAGTAATACCTGCAAAGGGTTTCTTTAGGGATCCTCAATAAATATGCTGATAGCTCAGCTATGATATGTCCTCGTTTGAATATGATAATAATTTCTGTGTCAAATTTGCAGTGTTATGTCCTCATACATTTATTGAAACAAGTTCATTGTTGTATTTGCAGTGTAATATTCTCACACATTTTTGCAAACAAGTTGTGTGTTCTTTAGTGTATCAGGGGGAGGGGCATGTCTATACCATTGCCAGCACACTGCACCAAAAGTGCAATGGAGAGAAAGAAAAAGAAGAGAAATTAGCATAGGGAGCAATGTAATGTCCTCATTCATAAATGTAAACAATTTCTGTGTAAAATTTGCAGTGTAATGTCCTCATACATTTATTGAAACAAGTTCAATGTTGCATTTGCAGTGTAATATTCTCACTCATTTATTTCTCTCCGAAACTACTTTGTTCTTTAGTGTAAAGGGAGGGGGGAGGGGGAGGGGGGAGGGGGAGGGAGAAGGGGTATGTCTACACCCTTGCCAGCACACTGCACCAATAATGCAGTAGAGAGAAAGAAAAAGAAGAGAAAAGAAGAGAAATTAGCATAGGGAGCAATGTTGTGTCCTCGTTCATATATGTAAACAATTTCTGTGTCAAATTTGCAGACCTGTGTAATGTCCTCATACATCTATTGAAATAAGTTCAATGTTGCATTTGCAGTGTAATATTCTCACACATTTATGCAAACAAGTGCTGTGTTCTTTAGTGTATAGGGGAGGGGGAGGGGGTATGTCTACACCCTTGCCAGCACACTGCTTCAAAAATGCAGGAGAGAGAAAGAAAAAGAAGAGAAAAGAAGAGAAATTAGCATAGGAAGCAATGTAATGTCCTCATTCATATGGCAATAAACAATTTCTGTGGAGTGTAATATCCTCATACATTTATTGAAACAAGTTCAATGTTGCATTTGCAGTGTAATAATCTCACATATTTATGCAAACAAGTGCTGTGTTCTGAAGTGTATCGCGGTGGGGGGGGGGGGGGGGGGGGGGGAGGAGGGGGAGGGGCATGTCTACACCATTGCCAGCACACTGCACCAAAAATGCAATAGAGAGAAAGAAAAAGAAGAGATATTAGCATAGGAAGCAATATAATGTCCTCATTCATATATGTAAACAATTTCTGTGTCAAATTTGCAGTTTTATGTCATCATACATTTATTGAAACAAGTTCAATGCTGCATTTGCAGTGTAATATTCTCACTCATGTATTTCTCTCCTAAACTACTTTGTTCTTTAGTGTATAGGGATGGGGGAGGGGGAGGGGGAGGTGTATGTCTACACCCTTGCCAGCACACTGCACCAAAAATGCAATAGAGAGAAAGAATAAGAAGAGAAAAGAAGAGAAATTAGCATAGGGAGCATTGTTGTGTCCTCGTTCATATATGTAAACAATATCTGTGTTAAATTTGCAGTGTAATGTCCTCATACATTTATTGAAACAAGGTCAATGTTGCATTTGCAGTGTAATATCTTCACACATTTATGCAAACAAGCGCTGTGTCCTTTATTGTATATGTGACGGGTAGGGGGGTATGTCTACACATTTTCCAGCACACTGCACCAAAAATGCAGTAGAGAGAAAGAAAAAGAAGAGAAAAGAAGAGAAATTAGCATAAGAAGCAATGTAATGTCCTCATTCATATATATAAACAATTTCTGTGCAGTGTAATGTCCTCATACATTTATTGAAACAAGTTCAATGTTGCATTTGCAGTGTAATATTCTCACACATTTATTTCTCTCATAAACTACTTTGTTCTTTAGTGTATAGGAGGGGGGGAGGGGTATGTCTACACCCTTGCCAGCACACTGCACCAAAAATGCAGTAGAGAGAAAGAAAAAGAAGAGAAAAAGAAGAGAAATAGCACAGGAAGCAATGTAATGTCCTCATTCTTATATATAAACAATTTCTTGGATGAATTTGCTGTTGTGATGTCCTCATATAGTTCTATATTTCAATGATGAAATGTTTTATGTCTTTTTCTTATGAATTGCAGTCCACTCTGGCTAAGGAAACCCCAGTAAATGGAGGAAACAGCGGAAAAGATGCTCATGAAGATATGGAAGAATCTGTGGTAAGTAATACCTGTAAAGGGTTTCTATAGGGATCCTCAATAAATATGCTGATAGCTCAGCTATGGTATGTCCTCGTTTGAATATGATAACAATTTCTGTGTCAAATTTGCAGTGTTATGTCCTCATACATTTATTGAAACAAGTTCATTGTTGTATTTGCAGTGTAATATTCTCACACATTTTTGCAAACAAGTTGTGTGTTCTTTAATGTATCAGGGGGAGGGGCATGTCTACACCATTGTCAGCACACTGCACCAAAAGTGCAATAGAGAGAAAGACAAAGAAGAGAAATTAGCATAGGAAGCAATGTAATGTCCTCATTCATGTAAACAATTTCTGTGTCAAATTTGCAGTGTAATGTCCTTATACATTTATTGAAACAAGTTCAATGTTGCATTTGCAGTGTAATATTCTCACTCATTTATTTCTCTCATAAACTACTTTGTTCTTTAGTGTATAGGGATGGGGGAGGGGGAGGGGGAGGTGTATGTCTACACCCTTGCCAGCACACTGCACCAAAAATGCAATAGAGAGAAAGAATAAGAAGAGAAAAGAAGAGAAATTAGCATAGGGAGCAATGTTGTGTCCTCGTTCATATATGTAAACAATTTCTGTGTTGAATTTGCAGCGTAATGTCCTCATACATTTATTGAAACAAGGTCAATATTGCATTTGCAGTGTAATATCTTCACACATTTATGCAAACAAGCGCTGTGTCCTTTATTGTATATGTGAGGGGTAGGGGGGGTATGTCTACACATTTTCCAGCACACTGCACCAAAAATGCAGTAGAGAGAAAGAAAAAGAAGAGAAAAGAAGAGAAATTAGCATAGGAAGCAATGTAATGTCCTCATTCATATATATAAACAATTTCTGTGCAGTGTAATGTCCTCATACATTTATTGAAACAAGTTCAATGTTGCATTTGCAGTGTAATATTCTCACACATTTATTTCTCTCCTAAACTACTTTGTTCTTTAGTGTATAAGGGAGGGGGGAGGTGTATGTCTACACCCTTGCCAGCACACTGCACCAATAATGCAGTAGAGAGAAAGCAAAAGAAGAGAAAAAGAAGAGAAATAGCACAGGAAGCAATGTAATGTCCTCATTCTTATATATAAACAATTTCTTGGATGAATTTGCTGTTGTGATGTCCTCATATAGTTCTATATTTCAATGATGAAATGTTTTATGTCTTTTTCTTATGAATTGCAGTCCACTCTGGCTAAGGAAACCCCAGTAAATGGAGGAAACAGTGGAAAAGATGCTCATGAAGATATGGAAGAATCTGTGGTAAGTAATACCTGCAAAGGGTTTCTATAGGGATCCTCAATAAATATGCTGATAGCTCAGCTATGGTATGTCCTCGTTTGAATATGATAACAATTTCTGTGTCAAATTTGCAGTGTTATGTCCTCATACATTTATTGAAACAAGTTCATTGTTGTATTTGCAGTGTAATATTCTCACACATTTTTGCAAACAAGTTGTGTGTTCTTTAATGTATCAGGGGGAGGGGCATGTCTACACCATTGTCAGCACACTGCACCAAAAGTGCAATAGAGAGAAAGACAAAGAAGAGAAATTAGCATAGGAAGCAATGTAATGTCCTCATTCATGTAAACAATTTCTGTGTCAAATTTGCAGTGTAATGTCCTTATACATTTATTGAAACAAGTTCAATGTTGCATTTGCAGTGTAATATTCTCACTCATTTATTTCTCTCATAAACTACTTTGTTCTTTAGTGTATAGGGATGGGGGAGGGGGAGGGGGAGGTGTATGTCTACACCCTTGCCAGCACACTGCACCAAAAATGCAATAGAGAGAAAGAATAAGAAGAGAAAAGAAGAGAAATTAGCATAGGGAGCAATGTTGTGTCCTCGTTCATATATGTAAACAATTTCTGTGTTGAATTTGCAGTGTAATGTCCTCATACATTTATTGAAACAAGGTCAATATTGCATTTGCAGTGTAATATCTTCACACATTTATGCAAACAAGCGCTGTGTCCTTTATTGTATATGTGAGGGGTAGGGGGGTATGTCTACACATTTTCCAGCACACTGCACCAAAAATGCAGTAGAGAGAAAGAAAAAGAAGAGAAAAGAAGAGAAATTAGCATAGGAAGCAATGTAATGTCCTCATTCATATATATAAACAATTTCTGTGCAGTGTAATGTCCTCATACATTTATTGAAACAAGTTCAATGTTGCATTTGCAGTGTAATATTCTCACACATTTATTTCTCTCCTAAACTACTTTGTTCTTTAGTGTATAAGGGAGGGGGGAGGTGTATGTCTACACCCTTGCCAGCACACTGCACCAATAATGCAGTAGAGAGAAAGCAAAAGAAGAGAAAAAGAAGAGAAATAGCACAGGAAGCAATGTAATGTCCTCATTCTTATATATAAACAATTTCTTGGATGAATTTGCTGTTGTGATGTCCTCATATAGTTCTATATTTCAATGATGAAATGTTTTATGTCTTTTTCTTATGAATTGCAGTCCACTCTGGCTAAGGAAACCCCAGTAAATGGAGGAAACAGTGGAAAAGATGCTCATGAAGATATGGAAGAATCTGTGGTAAGTAATACCTGCAAAGGGTTTCTATAGGGATCCTCAATAAATATGCTGATAGCTCAGCTATGGTATGTCCTCGTTTGAATATGATAACAATTTCTGTGTCAAATTTGCAGTGTTATGTCCTCATACATTTATTGAAACAAGTTCATTGTTGTATTTGCAGTGTAATATTCTCACACATTTTTGCAAACAAGTTGTGTGTTCTTTAGTGTATCAGGGGGAGGGGCATGTCTACACCATTGCCAGCACACTGGACCAAAAATGCAATAGAGAGAAAGATAAAGAAGAGAAATTAGCATAGGAAGCAATGTAATGTCCTCATTCATGTAAACAATTTCTGTGTCAAATTTGCAGTGTAATGTCCTCATACATTTATTGAAACAAGTTCAATGTTGCATTTGCAGTGTAATATTCTCACTCATTTATTTCTCTCCGAAACTACTTTGTTCTTTAGTCTATAAGGATGGGGGAGGGGGAGGGGGAGGTGTATGTCTACACCCTTGCCAGCACACTGCACCAAAAATGCAATAGAGAGAAAGAATAAGAAGAGAAAAGAAGAGAAATTAGCATAGGGAGCAATGTTGTATCCTCGTTCATATATGTAAACAATTTCTGTGGTAAATTTGCAGTGTAATGTCCTCATACATTTATTGAAACAAGGTCAATGTTGCATTTGCAGTGTAATATCTTCACACATTCATGCAAACAAGCGCTGTGTCCTTTATTGTATATGTGAGGGGTAGGGGGGTATGTCTACATATTTTCCAGCACACTGCACCAAAAATGCAGTAGAGAGAAAGAAAAAGAAGAGAAAAGAAGAGAAATTAGCCTAGGAAGCAATGTTGTGTCCTCATTCATATATATAAACAATTTCTGTGCAGTGTAATGTCCTCATACATTTATTGAAACAAGTTCATTGTTGTATTTGCAGTGTAATATTCTCACACATTTATTTCTCTCATAAACTACTTTGTTCTTTAGTGTATAAGGGAGGGGGGGGGGAGGGGTATGTCTACACCCTTGCCAGCACACTGCACCAAAAATGCTGTAGAGAGAAAGAAAAAGAAGAGAAAAAGAAGAGAAATAGCACAGGAAGCAATGTAATGTCCTCATTCTTATATATAAACAATTTCTTCGATGAATTTGCTGTTGTAATGTCCTCATATAGTTCTATATTTCAATGATGAAATGTTTTATGTCTTTTTCTTATGAATTGCAGTCCACTCTGGCTAAGGAAACCCCAGTAAATGGAGGAAACAGCGGAAAAGATGCTCATGAAGATATGGAAGAATCTGTGGTAAATAATACCTGTAAAGGGTTTCTATAGGGATCCTCAATAAATATGCTGATAGCTCAGCTATGGTATGTCCTCGTTTGAATATGATAACAATTTCTGTGTCAAATTTGCAGTGTTATGTCCTCATACATTTATTGAAACAAGTTCATTGTTGTATTTGCAGTGTAATATTCTCACACATTTTTGCAAACAAGTTGTGTGTTCTTTAATGTATCAGGGGGAGGGGCATGTCTACACCATTGCCAGCACACTGCACTAAAAGTGCAATAGAGAGAAAGAAAAAGAAGAGAAATTAGCATAGGAAGCAATGTAATGTCCTCATTCATATATATATACAATTTCTGTGCAGTGTAATGTCCTCATACATTTATTGAAACAAGTTCAATGTTGCATTTGCAGTGTAATATTCTCACACATTTATTTCTCTCCTAAACTACTTTGTTCTTTAGTGTATAAGGGAGGGGGGAGGTGTATGTCTACACCCTTGCCAGCACACTGCACCAATAATGCAGTAGAGAGAAAGCAAAAGAAGAGAAAAAGAAGAGAAATAGCACAGGAAGCAATGTAATGTCCTCATTCTTATATATAAACAATTTCTTGGATGAATTTGCTGTTGTGATGTCCTCATATAGTTCTATATTTCAATGATGAAATGTTTTATGTCTTTTTCTTATGAATTGCAGTCCACTCTGGCTAAGGAAACCCCAGTAAATGGAGGAAACAGTGGAAAAGATGCTCATGAAGATATGGAAGAATCTGTGGTAAGTAATACCTGCAAAGGGTTTCTATAGGGATCCTCAATAAATATGCTGATAGCTCAGCTATGGTATGTCCTCGTTTGAATATGATAACAATTTCTGTGTCAAATTTGCAGTGTTATGTCCTCATACATTTATTGAAACAAGTTCATTGTTGTATTTGCAGTGTAATATTCTCACACATTTTTGCAAACAAGTTGTGTGTTCTTTAGTGTATCAGGGGGAGGGGCATGTCTACACCATTGCCAGCACACTGGACTAAAAGTGCAATAGAGAGAAAGACAAAGAAGAGAAATTAGCATAGGAAGCAATGTAATGTCCTCATTCATGTAAACAATTTCTGTGTCAAATTTGCAGTGTAATGTCCTCATACATTTATTGAAACAAGTTCAATGTTGCATTTGCAGTGTAATATTCTCACTCATTTATTTCTCTCCTAACTACTTTGTTCTTTAGTCTATAAGGATGGGGGAGGGGGAGGGGGGAGGTGTATGTCTACACCCTTGCCAGCACACTGTGCAATAGAGAGAAAGAATAGAGGAAGAGAAATTAGCATAGGGAGCAATGTTGTGTCCTCGTTCATATATGTAAACAATTTCTGTGGTAAATTTGCAGTGTAATGTCCTCATACATTTATTGAAACAAGGTCAATGTTGCATTTGCAGTGTAATATCTTCACACATTTATGCAAACAAGCGCTGTGTCCTTTATTGTATATGTGAGGGGTAGGGGGGTATGTCTACATATTTTCCAGCACACTGCACCAAAATGCAGTAGAGAGAAAGAAAAAGAAGAGAAAAGAAGAGAAATAGCACAGGAAGCAATGTAATGTCCTCATTCTTATATATAAACAATTTCTTGGATGAATTTGCTGTTGTGATGTCCTCATATAGTTCTATATTTCAATGATGAAATGTTTTATGTCTTTTTCTTATGAATTGCAGTCCACTCTGGCTAAGGAAACCCCAGTAAATGGAGGAAACAGCGGAAAAGATGCTCATGAAGATATGGAAGAATCTGTGGTAAGTAATACCTGCAAAGGGTTTCTATAGGGATCCTCAATGAAAATGCTGATAGCTCAGCTATGGTATGTCCTCGTTTGAATATGATAACAATTTCTGTGTCAAATTTGCAGTGTTATGTCCTCATACATTTATTGAAACAAGTTCATTGTTGTATTTGCAGTGTAATATTCTCACACATTTTTGCAAACAAGTTGTGTGTTCTGTAGTGCATCAGGGGTAGGGGGATGTCTATACCATTGCCAGCACACTGCACCAAAAATGCAGTAGAGAGGAAGAAAAAGAAGAGAAAAGAAGAGAAATTAGCATAGGAAGCAATGTAATGTCCTCATTCATATATATAAACAATTTCTTCGATGAATTTGCTGGTTTAATGTCCTCATATAGTTCTGTATTTCATTGATGAAATGTTTCATGTCTTTTTCCCATGAATTGCAGTCCACTCTGGCTAAGGAAACCCCAGTAAATGGAGGAAACAGCGGAAAAGATGCTCATGAAGATATGGAAGAATCTGTGGTAAGTAATACCTGCAAAGGGTTTCTATAGGGATCCTCAATGAATATGCTGATAGCTCAGCTATGATATGTCCTCGTTTGAATATGATAACAATTTCTGTGTCAAATTTGCAGTGTTATGTCCTCATACATTTATTGGAACAAGTTCAATGTTGTATTTGCAGTGTGATATTCTCACGCATTTTTGCAAACAAGTTGTGTGTTCTGTCGTGATTCAGGGGGAGGGGGATGTCTACACCATTGCTAGCACACTGCACCAAAAATGCAGTAGAGAGTAAGACAAAGAAGAGAAATTAGCATAGGAAGCAATGTAGTGTCCTCATTCATATATGTAAACAATTTCTGTGTCAAATTTGCAGTGTAATGTCCTCATACATTTATTGCGACAAGTTCAATGTTGCATTTGCATCGTAATATTCTCACATATTTATTTCTCTCCTAAACAACTTTGTTCTTTCATGGATAGGAGGGGGAGGGGGAGGTGTATGTCTACACCCTTGCCAGCACACTGCACCAAAAATGCAATAGAGAGAAAGAAAAAGAAGAGAAAAGAAGAGAAATTAGTTTAGGAAGCAATGTACTGTCCTCATTCATATATGTAAATAATTTCTGTGTTGAATTTGCAGTGTAATGTCCTCATACATTTATTTCTCTCCTAAACTACTTTGTTCTTTAGTGTATAGGAGGGGGGAGGGGGAGGGGTATGTCTACACCCTTGCCAGCACACTGCACCAAAAGTGCAGTAGAGAGAAAGAAAAAGAAGAGAAACTAGCATAGGAAGCAATGTAGTGTCCTCATTCTTATATATAAACAATGTTTGGATGAATTTGCTGTTGTAATGTCCTCATATAGTTCTGTATTTCAATGATTAAATGTTTTATGTCTTTTTCTTATGAATTGCAGTCCACTCTGGCTAAGGAAACCCCAGTAAATGGAGGAAACAGTGGAAAAGATGCTCATGAAGATATGGAAGAATCTGTGGTAAGTAATACCTGCAAAGGGTTTCTATAGGGATCCTCAATAAATATGCTGATAGCTCAGCTATGGTATGTCCTCGTTTGAATATGATAACAATTTCTGTGTCAAATTTGCAGTGTTATGTCCTCATACATTTATTGAAACAAGTTCATTGTTGTATTTGCAGTGTAATATTCTCACACATTTTTGCAAACAAGTTGTGTGTTCTTTAGTGTATCAGGGGGAGGGGCATGTCTACACCATTGCCAGCACACTGGACCAAAAATGCAATAGAGAGAAAGACAAAGAAGAGAAATTAGCATAGGAAGCAATGTAATGTCCTCATTCATGTAAACAATTTCTGTGTCAAATTTGCAGTGTAATGTCCTCATACATTTATTGAAACAAGTTCAATGTTGCATTTGCAGTGTAATATTCTCACTCATTTATTTCTCTCCGAAACTACTTTGTTCTTTAGTCTATAAGGATGGGGGAGGGGGAGGGGGAGGTGTATGTCTACACCCTTGCCAGCACACTGCACCAAAAATGCAATAGAGAGAAAGAATAAGAAGAGAAAAGAAGAGAAATTAGCATAGGGAGCAATGTTGTGTCCTCGTTCATATATGTAAACAATTTCTGTGGTAAATTTGCAGTGTAATGTCCTCATACATTTATTGAAACAAGGTCAATGTTGCATTTGCAGTGTAATATCTTCACACATTTATGCAAACAAGCGCTGTGTCCTTTATTGTATATGTGAGGGGTAGGGGGGTATGTCTACATATTTTCCAGCACACTGCACCAAAATGCAGTAGAGAGAAAGAAAAAGAAGAGAAAAGAAGAGAAATAGCACAGGAAGCAATGTAATGTCCTCATTCTTATATATAAACAATTTCTTGGATGAATTTGCTGTTGTGATGTCCTCATATAGTTCTATATTTCAATGATGAAATGTTTTATGTCTTTTTCTTATGAATTGCAGTCCACTCTGGCTAAGGAAACCCCAGTAAATGGAGGAAACAGCGGAAAAGATGCTCATGAAGATATGGAAGAATCTGTGGTAAGTAATACCTGCAAAGGGTTTCTATAGGGATCCTCAATGAAAATGCTGATAGCTCAGCTATGGTATGTCCTCGTTTGAATATGATAACAATTTCTGTGTCAAATTTGCAGTGTTATGTCCTCATACATTTATTGAAACAAGTTCATTGTTGTATTTGCAGTGTAATATTCTCACACATTTTTGCAAACAAGTTGTGTGTTCTGTAGTGCATCAGGGGTAGGGGGATGTCTATACCATTGCCAGCACACTGCACCAAAAATGCAGTAGAGAGGAAGAAAAAGAAGAGAAAAGAAGAGAAATTAGCATAGGAAGCAATGTAATGTCCTCATTCATATATATAAACAATTTTTTTCGATGAATTTGCTGGTTTAATGTCCTCATATAGTTCTGTATTTCATTGATGAAATGTTTCATGTCTTTTTCCCATGAATTGCAGTCCACTCTGGCTAAGGAAACCCCAGTAAATGGAGGAAACAGCGGAAAAGATGCTCATGAAGATATGGAAGAATCTGTGGTAAGTAATACCTGCAAAGGGTTTCTATAGGGATCCTCAATGAATATGCTGATAGCTCAGCTATGATATGTCCTCGTTTGAATATGATAACAATTTCTGTGTCAAATTTGCAGTGTTATGTCCTCATACATTTATTGGAACAAGTTCAATGTTGTATTTGCAGTGTGATATTCTCACGCATTTTTGCAAACAAGTTGTGTGTTCTGTCGTGATTCAGGGGGAGGGGGATGTCTACACCATTGCTAGCACACTGCACCAAAAATGCAGTAGAGAGTAAGACAAAGAAGAGAAATTAGCATAGGAAGCAATGTAGTGTCCTCATTCATATATGTAAACAATTTCTGTGTCAAATTTGCAGTGTAATGTCCTCATACATTTATTGCGACAAGTTCAATGTTGCATTTGCATCGTAATATTCTCACATATTTATTTCTCTCCTAAACAACTTTGTTCTTTCATGGATAGGAGGGGGAGGGGGAGGTGTATGTCTACACCCTTGCCAGCACACTGCACCAAAAATGCAATAGAGAGAAAGAAAAAGAAGAGAAAAGAAGAGAAATTAGTTTAGGAAGCAATGTACTGTCCTCATTCATATATGTAAACAATTTCTGTGTTAAATTTGCAGTGTAATGTCCTCATACATTTATTTCTCTCCTAAACTACTTTGTTCTTTAGTGTATAGGAGGGGGGAGGGGGAGGGGTATGTCTACACCCTTGCCAGCACACTGCACCAAAAGTGCAGTAGAGAGAAAGAAAAAGAAGAGAAACTAGCATAGGAAGCAATGTAGTGTCCTCATTCTTATATATAAACAATGTTTGGATGAATTTGCTGTTGTAATGTCCTCATATAGTTCTGTATTTCAATGATTAAATGTTTCATGTCTTTTTCCAATAAATTGCAGTCCACTCTGGCTAAGGAAACCCCAGTAAATGGAAGAAACAGCAAAAAAGATGCTCATGAAGATATGGAAGAATCTGTGGTAATTAATACCTGCAAAGTGTTTCTATAGGGATCCTCAATAAATATGCTGATAGCTCAGCTATGATATGTCCTCGTTTGAATATGATAACAATTTCTGTGTCAAATTTGCAGTGTTATGTCCTCATACATTTATTGGTACAAGTTCATTGTTGTATTTGCAGTGTAATATTCTCACACATTTTTGCAAACAAGTTGTGTGTTCTTTAATGTATCAGGGGGAGGGGCATGTCTACACCATTGCCAGCACACTGGACCAAAAATGCAATAGAGAGAAAGACAAAGAAGAGAAATTAGCATAGGAAGCAATGTAGTGTCCTCATTCATATATGTAAACAATTTCTGTGTCAAATTTGCAGTGTAATGTCCTCATACATTTATTGAAACAAGTTCATTGCTGTATTTGCAGTGTAATATTCTCACACATTTTTGCAAACAAGCCGTGTGTTCTGTAGTGCATCAGGGGAGGGGCATGTCTACACCCTTGCCAGCACACTGCTCCAAAAATGCAGTAGAGAGAAAGAAAAAAAAAGAGAAAAAAAAGAGAAATGAGCATAGCAAGCAATGTAATGTCCTCATTCACATATATAAACAATTTCTGTGTCAAATTTGCGGTGTAATGTCCTCATACATTTATTGAGACAAGTTCAATGTTTCATTTGCAGTGTAATATTCTCACACATTTATTTCTCTCCTAAACTACTTTGTTCTTTAGTGTATAGGGCAGGGGGAGGGGGAGGGGGAGGGGGAGGGGGAGGTGTATGTCTACACGCTTGCCAGCACACTGTACCAAAAATGCAGTAGAGAGAAAGAAAAAAAAAAAGAGAAAAGAAGAGAAATTAGCATAGCAAGCAATGTTATGTCCTCATTTATATATATAAACAGTTTCTGTGTCAAATTTGAAGTGTAATGTCGTCACACATTTATTGAAACAAGGTCAATGTTGCATTCGCAGTGTAATATTCTCACACATTTATTTCTCTCCTAAACTACTTTGTTCTTTAGTGTATAAGGGAGGGGGGAGGTGTATGTCTACACCCTTGCCAGCACACTGCACCAATAATGCAGTAGAGAGAAAGCAAAAGAAGAGAAACGAAGAGAAATTAGCATAGAGAGCAATGTTGTGTCCTCGTTCATGTATGTAAACAATTTCTGTGTTAAATTTGCAGTATATTGTCCTCATACATTTATTGGAGCAAGTTCAATGTTGCATTTGCAGTGTAATATTCTCACACATTTATTTCTCTCCTAAACTACTTTGTTCTTTAGTGTATTGGGAGGGGGGAGGGGGAGGTGTATGTCTACACCCTTGCCAGCACACTGCACCAAAAATGCAGTAGAGAGAAAGAAAAAGAAGAGAAAAGAAGAGAAATTAGCATAGCAAGCATTGTAATGTCCTCGTTTATATATGCAAACAATTTCTGTGTCAAATTTGCAGTATAATGTCCTCATACATTTATTGAAACAAGTTCAATGTTGCATTTGCAGTGTAATAATCTCACACATTTATGCAAACAAGTGCTGTGTTCTGAAGTGTATCGCGGTGGGGGTGGGGAGGGGGAGGGGGAGGGGCATGTCTACACCATTGCCAGCACACTGCACCAAAAATGCAATAGAGAGAAAGAAAAAGAAGAGAAATTAGCATAGGAAGCAATGTTATGTCCTCCTCATATATGTAAACAATTTTGTGTCAAATTTGCAGTGTAATGTCCTCTTACATTTATTGACACAAGTTCACCGTGCATTCGTGATGTAATATTCTCACACATTTATTTCTCTCCTGAACTACTTTGTTCTTTGGTGTATAGGGAGGGGGGAGGGGGAGGGGGAGGTGTATGTCTACACCCTTGCCAGCACACTGCACCACAATGCAGTAGAGAGAAAGAAAAAAGAAGAGAAAAGAAAAGAAATTAGCATAGGAAGCAATGTAATGTCCTCATTCATGTGTAGACAGTTATTGTGTCAAATGTGCAGTGTAATGTCCTCATACGTTTATTGAAACAAGTTCAATGTTGCATTTGCAGTGTAATATTCTCACACATTTATTTCTCTCCTAAAATACTTTGTTCTTTAGTGTATAGGAGGGGGGGGGGGGAAGGGTGTGTCTACACCCTTGCCAGCACACTGCACCAAAAATGAAGTAGAGAAAAAGAAAAAGAAAAGAAAAGAAGAGGAATTAGCATAGGAAGTAATGTAATGTCCTCATTCTTATATATAAACAATTTCTTTGATGAATTTGCTGTTGTGATGTCCTCATATAGTTCTATATTTCAATGATGAAATGTTTTATGTCTTTTTCTTATGAATTGCAGTCCACTCTGGCTAAGGAAACCCCAGTAAATGGAGGAAACAGCGGAAAAGATGCTCATGAAGATATGGAAGAATCTGTGGTAAGTAATACCTGCAAAGGGTTTCTATAGGGATCCTCAATGAATATGCTGATAGCTCAGCTATGATATGTCCTCGTTTGAATATGCAAACAATTTCTGTGTCAAATTTGCAGTGTTATGTCCTCGTACATTTATTGAAACAAGTTCATTGTTATATTTGCAGTGTAATATTCTCACACATTTTTGCAAACAAGTTGTGTGTTCTTTAGTGATTCAGGGGAGGGGTATGTCTACACCATTGCCAGCACACTGGACCAAAAATGCAATAGAGAAAAAGAAAAAGAAGAGAAATTAAGAGAAATTAGCATAGGAAGTAATGTAACGTCCTCATTCTTATATATAAACAATTTCTTTGATGAATTTGCTGTTGAAATATTTTATGTCTTTTTCCCATGTATTGCAGTCCACTCTGGCCAAGGAAACTCCAGTAAACGGAGGAAACAGCGAAAAAGATGCTCATGAAGATATGGAAGAATCTGTGGTAAGTAATACAGTCAAACCTTGTTATAAAGAGCACTGATCTAACAAACTCTTGTTATAACAAGGTATTTTTTCTGGTCCCAACTCTTTGTATTCTATTGTATTTTATGCCCTGATATAACAAAGTTTTGAGAGAAAGAAGTAATTTCTCTGGTCCCAAGCACCTTGTTATAACGATGTTCCACTGTACCTTCAAAGGGTTCCTATAGGGATCCTCAATAAATATGCTCAAATTGCTTACGTTGTAGTAGTGATACATGTATGTCCTCGTTTTAATATGTAAACAATTTCTGTGTCAAAATCCATCCATAGAGATGATGCAGAAAATACCAAAGTTTAGGTATGAAACATATTTAGGGTTGACCATAAGTATGTGGCATTGAAAGTAAATTGAGACTTCTCAGACTTTCATGACATTTCTTCTGTTCCCCAATGTTAATTAAACATGTAAATAATTTGTTTCCCTCCCTGTTTTCTTTTCATTAAAATTTACTTTTCCCAGGGTTTGGTTTCTTTCAATTGTTAGATAACTAAGTGTGGTCTATCAGTAGATTCTAGTTCCGTGGGGGGGGGGGGGGGGGGGGGGGGGGGGGGGGGGGGGGGAGGGGGTGCTGTAAAAGAAAGAAGCAAATATTTAAAGATTGATGTGTGTTGTGTCTGGTATCATGTCATAAAGTGACTTATAGAGATGACTCTTTATGGGGGGTATTAATAGAAATAGGTGATAATTATGAGGAGACATTCCTCAGCTATTTTCAGATCCAGCTTTGCTTGGCAAAATATTTCATTTTGATTATTGCATTTGCATTTACTTTGTGTTTTATTTGTTTCCATAGGAAGAAAAAGATGATGATGATGATGATGCTGACCCAACATGGGTGAATCCAAGTGGAGTCAGCAGTGATGATTGTGATTCTGATGTCTTTCCATATCGCTTACCGCGTACATCCAGAGCAGCTCATCCATATGAGGCTAATACTAGTCAACCTGGCTTTACACATAGGTCAGAATCAGAAAACTATGCTGGAAATCAAGAGATGGACATACCGTGTACATCCAGAGCAGATCATCCATATGAGGCTAATACTAGTCAACCTGGCTTTACACATAGGTCAGAATCAGAAAACTATGCTGGAAATCAAGAGATGGACATACCTTGTACATCCAGAGCAGATCATCCATATGAGCCCAATACCAGTCAACCTGAATCAGAAAACCATGCTGGAAATCAAGAGATGGACATGGCAGAGAAACCTCAGGATATCAAGGTTCTAACAGCAAATAATGCAACTGGAAGGAAGTGGGACAAACGTCACTTTTGTGTCTTTTGTGAAAAAGACACACCAAAATTTGCCCGACACATTGAAATGCATCATTCCAATGAAATTGAAGTGAAAAGAATCATGGCACATCCAAAGAAGTCAAAGAATAGGCATAATTTACTTGAGATTTTGCGCAATAAGGGCAACCATTCTCATAATCTTCAAGTTCTAAGAGAAGGAAAGGGTCTGATCATTCCTTACAAACGACCAACATATGAAACAGCAGTGAAAGACTTCTTGCCTTGTACTCAGTGTTTTGGATGGTTCATTAGGAGTGACCTATGGAAACACAGAAAGAAGTGTGTTGGAAGCGAAATAAAGGAATCTGGAAGTTTTCAGTCTCAATGTTCCATGATGCTGCCAATGCCAAAAGAAGTGCCTGTAAGACTTCGGGATGAGGTCTTCCGTCGAATGACTCATGATGATGTTAGTTTGGCAGTGCGGCATGATGATTTAATCATAAAGCTAGGTGCACAACTTCTGTCAAAGTTCCAGGATTCAGAAAACCATTACAACTATGTTGGACAAAAGTTGAGGGAAATGGGTCGGCTACTCCTTCAAATGAGATCTATAAGACCAGGCATCAACTGCTTGTCTGAGACCATTGACCCACAGGTGTTTGATGATGTGGTCAGAGCTGTCAACAATATAGCAGGCTTGGATGAAAGCTCAGGGAAGTATAAGACACCTTCACTAGCGCTGAAAGTAGGACACTCACTCAAAAAGTGTGCCAGGATTCTTATGGCTGATGCACTGAAAAAAATGGACACAAGTCAGAAAGAAAAGGCTGAACAGTTTGGTGAACTGTGCTCTATTGAATGGGCTGAGAAAGTTTCAACAGGTGCCCTCAAGACTCTGTACGCAGCAAAGAGGAACAGACCAACAATAATTCCTTTGTCATCTGACATACAAAAGGTGCACAAGACCATCCAGGGCCAGGTGCAGGAGTCAATGGCACACATCACAGCAGGTTCTGTAAGCAGGGAAGATTTCTCCAAGTTGGGTCAAGCTATGCTTGCCCAGACTGTCCTGTTTAATAGGAAGCGTAGTGGAGAGGTGGAAAGGATGACAGTAGAAAACTACAAAAAACGTACTGGAGAAGTCAACAAAGACGTTCTACAGGGCCTCAACAAGCTTGAAAAGGAGCTTTGCAAGAAACTGTCAAGAGTTGAAATACCCGGAAAGAGAGGGAGAACAGTTCCTGTGGTTCTGACGAAGGGAATGAAAGAAGCACTTGATGTTTTGGCAGATGAAAACGTTAGGCAAGATGCTGGAGTCCTAGAGTCCAATATGTACCTGTTTGCACGCCCAGGTTGTACCACACCGTATAGGGGTTGTGATGCTGTGAGAAAGTGTGCTCAGTCGTCTGGAGCAGAACATCCAGAAAACATCACATCCACTCAGCTGAGGAAACATGTGGCGACCATGTCCCAGATATTATGTCTGAAGGACAATGAACTGGATGTACTCGCCACCTTTATGGGCCACAACATTCAAGTACATAGAGAATTTTATAGATTGCCCGAGAACACACTACAGGTAGCTAAGATCGCAAAAATACTGCTGCTAATGGAAAAGGGACAGATGAGCGAGTGTTCTGGGATGTCCTTGGACAGTATCAATGTCAATCTTAATGGTGAGTACAAGTATTCTTAAACATCTTTATTCCAAAACACTTTTCATTCTGATATACGAGTACAACATTAATCCACAGAGGCTTATTCATATATGCTGGAAGTATACATTCACCCGCATGTTCCTAGAGTTGTGGTAGTACAGCCCAGTGTAGTGAAAAAAATATCCTGGTTCATTCGATGAGGAAAAGGGAGGGGGAAGGTATCTAGAAACCCATGGAATGATTTTTGATCCAGTTTAGTTCTTTAGATCTATTGACAGTCACAGTAACACAGAGGTACAAATTTCAATGTCTGGGAGTATGACATCTTTTTAAGACATTGTACAGGAAATGATCACACCCACTTTTCGAAAGAGTGCTGAAAGGCAGTGTTTTAGTATTTTTCTTGTAAAATATGCATAGAAGAAAAACATACGTGAGAGAGAGAGGTGTGCCACTTTTGTTTCTCATTCCCACTCAGTTTCTTCGACTCTTTTTTCCTGTAGTAGCGTTGCAGCTCATCGCAGATATGTTGATTCAGTTGCATTTGTTGCTGAGCTTGTTGTTGTCTGTACTGGCTGATCTGACTCGGTTCAACATAGTCCATCAAGTCAAGACTCTCCTTGATCTTCCTGAAGAGTTCATACTTCTCACACCCTTGAACCAGAATGTAGAACGTCTCTTTGTCCTTCTTCGCCTTCTTTGAGAAAGATGTAACGCCCACCACTAATGTCACTTTGCTCCAACCTCTCGAGGGGTTTACTATTTCTTCTGAGGTGCTTTGGACCTCTCAAAGGCTTTCTCTTCCGTTTTCCAATCCCTCCCTGGGCAAGCGCACACCCTGACATCCAACACCTGACGTCCAAGGATATTCCCACTCTTGTTGTCTAGTGTGGAGACCAGCTGGATCTTTCTCCTGTTGAGCCCACCTACACATGATGTAAAACATTTGAAGGTGAAGAGGTACTTGGAGTACTCTGTGCCCACTTGAGGTGCGGTGTATAGGGCCACAAGGCTGTGACGTCCAGAGGAGAAATCTGTATAGTAGGCTGTTGAGGGATCATTTAACATAATTAGAATGACAGCTACTGAAAGTGCCACATACCGGAGAATTGTGCTTTAAGTAGGTCAACCTTTCTGAAGTCAACTGTCTTTCTAAAATTTGAAACATTGGACAAACCCCCTCTCCCAAGTCTCTCATCTCTCTATTTTCACTGCAGAGTCGTGTGAAGAAGACGATGCCCCTGATGGAGATGTTCAAGAAGATGACCAGTCAAGTAGACGTAAGTTTATTTAATGGGCAATTCCACGATAACACTGTGACACTTTTGATTAGATTTTCACTCAATAAATGTAAATAATAAACAAACAGTGAGACTTGAGAACAAAGTTTTATTGTGTATCTATGACTATCATCACAAGCAACTTTGAAAAGAAAAGAATGAATAAAACTTCACAGTGATAAATGAGTTATGAGCTATTAATTAGTACCATAACACCATGACGCAAAATGGACATGGATATTTGCGCACTTGATTTTCTGTCCAAACTCTGTGAAGTTAATGAACATTTTGAAAACATGGTAATGTTGAATGGGTGTATCAGAGACTCAATGACAATAACCAAGTAGAACCCAGTGAAAGAAAATTTTGATTGACAGTAGAATTGTGACTTAGATTATAACTAAGTGCACAGTAATACCGTGACTGTAACAACGTGACTTCAACAAAGTGTGTACAAACTGTATGTAAAATCTTATTGTCGTACTCACAACTCATATATTTTTCCCTGTAGGTAGTTAGAAGCAATCATTTACAGTGAATGTTTGACATAGCTGTGTAACACGTCAAGATAAAACAAGACATGATTGAAATTATAAATCAGTAATAAAAAAACAAATAAGGTAAACTTTGAACTGTAACACTGACACTTTGATTAGATTTTCACTCCATAACTGTATTAAAATAATAAACAATCAGTAAGACTTGAGAACAATGTTTTATTGTGTATCTATGACTATCATCACAAGCAACTTTGAAAAGAAAAGAATGAATAAAACTTCACAGTGATAAATGAGTTATGAGCTATTAATTAGAACCGTAACACCGTGACGCAAAATGGACATGGATTTTTGCGCACTTGATTTTCTGTCCAAATCTGTGAAGTTAATGAACATTTAGAAAACTGGTAATGTTGAATGGGTGTATCAGAGACTCAATGACAATAACCAAGTAGAACCCAGTGGAAAGAATTAATTGACAGTAGAATTATGACATAGATTATAAATACATGTTCTGTAACACAGTGACTGTGACACCATGAGTTCTGAAAAGTGTGTACAAAACGTATGTACAATCTTATTGTCATATTCACAACTAATACATTTTCCCCTGTAGTTAGTAAGTAGCGATCAATTACAGTGAATGTTTGACATAGCTGTGTAGCACTCCAAGATTTAAAACATGACATGAATGAAATCATAATCCACTTATAAGAATAACAAAATAAGTAAAACTATGCACTGTAACACTTGTAAAATATGCATAGAAGAAAAACGGACGAGAGAGAGAGAGGTGTGCCACTGTTGTTTCTCATTCCCACCCAGTGTCTTCGACTTATTTTCCTGTAGTAACGTTGCAGCTCATCGCAGATATGTTGATTCAGTTGCATTTGTTGCTGAGCTTGTTGTTGTCTGTACTGGCTGATCTGACTCGGTTCAACATAGTCCATCAAGTCAAGACTCTCCTTGATCTTCCTGAAGAGTTCATACTTCTCACACCCTTGAACCAGAATGTAGAACGTCTCTTTGTCCTTCTTCGCCTTCTTTGAGAAAGATGTAACGCCCACCACTAATGTCACTTTGCTCCAACCTCTCGAGGGGTTTCTTCTGAGGTGCTTTGGACCTCTCAAAGGCTTTCTCTTCCGTTTTCCAATCCCTCCCTGGGCAAGCGCATACCCTGACATCCAACACATGACGTCCAAGGATATTCCCACTCTTGTTGTCTAGTGTGAAGACCAGCTGGATCTTTCTCCTGTTGAGCCCACCTACACATGATGTAAAACATTTGAAGGTGAAGAGGTACTTGGAGTACTCTGTGCCCACTTGAGGTGCGGTGTATAGGGCCACAAGGCTGTGACGTCCAGAGGAGAAATCTGTATAGTAGGCTGTTGAGGGATCATTTAACATAATTAGAATGACAGCTACTGAAAGTGCCACATACCGGAGAATTGTGCTTTAAGTAGGTCAACCTTTCTGAAGTCAACTGTCTTTCTAAAATTTGAAACATTGGACAAACCCCCTCTCCCAAGTCTCTCATCTCTCTATTTTCACTGCAGAGTCGTGTGAAGAAGACGATGCCCCTGATGGAGATGTTCAAGAAGATGACCAGTCAAGTAGACGTAAGTTTATTTAATGTATCTTAGAGTTACACCTTGTTTGCACACCATCCTATTACTGATATTCAGTTACTTTTATATTTATATTGCATCTGGCATCATTTCTTTTTTTTAAACAACTGTGTCCTCATGATATTCAAATTAAAAGAAGTTAAATGTACCTAGAAATACATCTACTGACATCACAGATATTTAACTGGTTAGTGTAGTGTTTGGTCAGTAATCCATATCTCAAGGTTTCTCAAAGGAATTTGTGTCTTCCAAACTTCTTTATTATATATTCTACTTCATTTTTTGCCAATAAAGTATTTCATGAAAACATTGTACTTCATGAAAATATGGGTGTATGGTGGGTATCCCTATGTCTACATGTAACATATCATAAGCTGAAATTGAGTAAACATGTTATTAGTAATGTGTCATGCTTAATCTTATTTTGCTCTTTCTGTTATCTTGAAGAATGTATGCATGGCCTAAATTTTGTATGCCTTCGCCCACCAAAGGTGGGTGCTGGAGGGATTATGTTTTCGGGTTGTCCGTCCGTCAGTCTGCTGTCTGTCCGTCCGTCGCGTTTTTGTTCTCGTGATGACTTCAGAACCATTTGACGAATCAACTCCAAACTAGGCTCATGTATGCATATGGGAGGAACAATGATCTGATTAGATGAGTGGGTCTCAAGGTCAAAGGTCAAAGGTCATAGAAGTCATATACATAAAAATGGGTTGTTCTCACAATAAGTTAACCATTTGACGGATCAACTTCAAACTTGGCTCATGTATGCATATGGGGAGGAACAATGGTCTGATTAGATTTGAAAGTCATGAGGTTAAAGGTCAAGGTCATAGATGTCACTGTATACATGAAAATTGCCCTTTCTCACGATAATTTAAGAACCATTCGATGGATCATCGTCATATATGGCTGACACGGTGTCATTTGAATAAGACCAATTTCCTACTTTAAATGTATCCTGATACATTTCCCATAATTAAAAGTGATATTCATGCACACTGGAGTGGTATGGTGCCATGGTATATTATTTGTAGTAATCTCAGATATTAAATGCAATAAACAGCATTAAGTTGTGTGGAGTGATTTAGTTGGCTATAAGATTGTACTTTGTGTTGCAACTATTTTTTTTTTCTAGAGCCCTCAGATGAGAGGGATGGAACTAAGTTAAGCAAGAGCCATGGAATTGGAAAGAGATCAAGAGGTAACTATTAGTACATATTTTTCTGATGGTCCTATTTCAACTTGGAAAAAGTTAAAAGCAAAGAACATGTATTTAGAAAGTTTAATAGAAAAGTACGAATGAATACAAAGTAGTCCAATTAATATCTGGGGGAGGGGAAATGCTTTTTCATTGGCTTTTAAAAGAGGTGCAAAAAAAGGCACAATAGAGAAAGAAAAAGAAGAACGGAAGAGAAGTTATAAATTCAACAATGGAATGTCCTCCTTTGTATAGGTGAAAAATGTCTGTGTCATATTTGCAGTTTTGATGCCCTCATACTTTGTGCGAACAAGCACTGTGTTTTTTCTTTGCTGTTTAATGTCCTCATACATTTATGGCAACAATTTCTGTGTTACATTTCTGTGTAAGGTCCTCGTACATTTATGCATACTAGTTCTGTGTTTCATATGTAACATTAATCCAAACAAGAACTGTTATTTTTGCAATGTAATATCCTCATGCATCTATGGAAATAAGTTCTGTGTTACATTTCTGTGTAAGGTCCTCGTACATTTATGCATACTAGTTCTGTGTTTCATATGTAACATTAATCCAAACAAGAACTGTTATTTTTGCGTTGTAATGTCCTCATACATTTATTGAAATAAGTTCTGTGTTACATTCACAGATGAATGTCCTCACAAAGTTGTTCAGTAAAGTACTGTACTACATTAGGAATACAGAATTTCTACACAGACACATGAAATTTTGTCCCAAATATTTCTCTCGCCTGCATAGTAGAAGCGAGACATAGGCGCCGTTTTTAAATGGCGGCGTCATCGACATAAAAAAACCTAACCTAAGGTTAAGTTTTCGAATTTTTAACATAATTTAGAAAGTATGCACATGCACATTCTATACAACTTTTAGGGATATTAAAGAATTTGTGTGATATTTCCATGTCACAAAGTCAAGAATGTTGCCATGAATTGCATAATGCAGGGGAGACTGCCAGTTGCACTCCACTTGTGCTAATTTATATGATTTTTTTTTTTTTTTTTAATACCACAGCCAAACTAAATTTGAAGGAGGTGTATAGGGATCAGCGTGTGGTTGGTCGGCTGGTCCGTCCGATGCAAATCTTCTTCCTCAGTTTCTGGGCAATGCTCATAAAATTTGGCACACACATTGGTCTTATGGTGAAGATATGCAAGACCTCTTTTTTGAATGTGTCAGAAACTGCATTGCCATGGTAACGGCATATGGCAATAAATCAGGTAGAAATATTGCGGATCGAACTACTTCCTAATTTTTCAAGCAAGACGTCATGTTTTAATGTGTTGGAAACTGCATTGCCATGGTAAATTAATGTAGGATATTAATGGGTTGTTTTTTTCTTCCCAGAGCTCTCAGATGAGAGCGATGGACCGTGTGGGACTATGAAGCCAAGCAGGAGCCATCCTGTTGCAAAGAGATCAAAAGGTAACCATTACATGTAGTTCATATTTTGCTGGTAGTCCTATTTTAAGGGGGTGTATTTACTTATCTCTCGGTCAACCCAAAGGTGGTGCCAGAGAAATTGTTTTTAGGTTGTCCATCCATAGATCCATCAGCTTAACCTAATCTCAAGAACTGTTTGAGATTAAAACTTTGAACCTGTTCAAAGCATGTATCACCCTGGGAAGAAAATCTGGAGATCTAGAGTATGAAGGTTAAAGGTCACAGGTCAAATTTAAAGAAATTTCAGGTTATAGCTTCTTTAACCCGTTGCCTATGGGAACCGGGTGGGCCCTGTACAAAGTCTATGGGGATTTACAGAATATAGTAGTGAATGGGTTAATATGATATGTCAAGGTAGTGAAGAGTCAAGACAACATACCTGTCGCGCTATGTTCAGGTTTATAATTCTATCACAGTTAAGTTACGTGTGAATACACAGAAAGTTGACTCAGACGTGAATCCATTTTGTTTGTATTAATCTTGAAGACCTTATTGGAAGCAAAAATTTGAATTGACAAATTAAACACTAATGGAATGCTTGTAAGCTACAAAATACAACAATGCAAGTTTCATGCATTTTCACGGATTGCCAGCCGAGTATTTACTTTAGAACTCAAATTCACAAGCTCTGAAGATGGGCTGTATTGCATTGTACATCAGCCAGAATTCTCTGACATCGTCTCATGAGAACTAAGGTGTGATTACTTGCGTTAGTATTGTGTTTGTTTACTAGCCGGTTTCACGCAACTTGCTACAACCAATGACGTCACAGGCTTTGGAAAGGAAAAGACGACTGGTTTTTGCCATTTCTGGTCGCTAGGAGGTGCATATGAAAATTGTGACTGTAATTAACATATTTGAGCATTATAGATAAATTTCTTCTTACATTTAAGTTCTTTAGCTCACAAGCTTTCTATTGATTTATAATAAGCCATTCTTTGAGGTTCTACTATAAAAAATTCAAATTCTTGATGTGGAAAATAAAAAATAATCCATTTTTTCAATGTAAAACCAATGTAATCACAGCCTTGCTCTCTCATGACATGATGTCAGATAATTCTTCTTCTTCTTCTTCTTCTTGGTAAGCCCACGTCCTTCACTGGAACATGTGAGGGGTGCAATGAAGCCTATATTTGAAGCTCGCATATTTTAGTGTTGCTGAAGCAAAATGCTCAGCTGGTAAGCGGTGAAAATGCACGAAACTTTCATTGTTGTATTCTACTTCTTAGCTTTCTACTGATTGGTTTTGCTTCTGAAATGGTCTTTAAAGAATACTGCATGGACAAATTACCGCCATTTATTTTGATTCTTTTACCAAGCTTAAAATACACCACACTATTAGTAATTCAAGTGGGACAATATAGGGGTTTGAAAAAGGTCAAGTGAAAAAATGATGAAATAATACCTACCAACTGTACCTGTTTGACAGAGACAGTCCCTATTTCTCGGGTTAACAGGAAGAGCAAATTTCACCCTTCACAAACTTTTTTTGTAAAAAAAAAAAAAATAGATAAAAATTTGTCCATAGTAATGTATAGGGAATTCAGGAATGTCCCAGTGTTTGACATTTTCTGAATCATTTGTCCCAGTTCCTTGGTTCCATGGTTTGCACGTACATATATGTGACATCTGTACATTACTAAGTAAAACAGATTTTGAAAAGTTTTCAATTTTAGTCGAATTTTTGCATCACATGTGGCTGTCCTGAAGTTATCAAATACGTACGTGAATTCTTTTCACTCACCTACAAAAGCTCTTCTTTTCTTTTTCTTTTTTTCAGCTGAACGTATTACCTGGACAACAGCCCAACAGCATGCTGTGGACACATTCTTCAAAACAAATTATAGGACTTTCAAAGTCCCAGGGAAAGTAGAATGCATTGAGTGTCAAGAGAAATATCCTGTACTTGCGAAACTACCCTGGACTAAGATTAAATACAGGGTTTATAACATTATCAAACAAAAGAAACTAAATTCTCATTGAATTCCTCTTAACTCAATGAGGAAAAGAATACAAGAGCTATATATGTACACACACAAAGATATGGGTCGCAATTATTAGGGATCACCATGATGAAAATCGTAGCTGCAAGAAATGGTTATGTGTATAAACTTCCATTGAATTATCAAACCATGAACAAACATTCCATGCACAATTGCAAATGTTTTGCATGACTAATTGTATTTTCTAAGAAGGTGTGAAAAGAAACTCATCACATGACACTTGTGAAAGGTAAGATATCATAAATTCATTGCTGAAATAAAACAAACATCACAATTGTATCTATCCTTCCTAAGAAGTATGGAAGTTATTGACATTAGATCTGCATGTTATACCATGGACTGCAATGGATTATTTGTAATCAAAGAGAATGTGTGTGTGTTTGCATTTAATTTTTTTAACAAAGTGTATAAAGGAGGAAAGCGTCCACTTGTGCAGTATACTACATCCACATTTTATAGATGTATTGTGCATTACTTGAAGCGGACATGTTTTTGTAGCATATCTGATATCTGTCCTAAGTATATTTGTGTCAAAGGTCAAACAAAATATTCTATATTTGCCCATTATTTGTCAATAAGCAATCATTGCCTTCACAGGAAGTGAAGAGGAAATAGAAGAATAAGGCATTCACTTGATTAGATTTAGGGTGAAATTGGCCTGAGGTCAAAGGTCAAGGTCGGATCATGAAATTTATCCGTTTACGCGATAACTCAAGACTGGAACGAGCAAATTTCCCCAAACTTGGTGCAAGGATGAAGTGTGATGGGGCAATCTCTTGAGTAGATTTGGGGTGAAATCGGCGAGAGATCAAAGGTCAAAGATCATGGTCAAATCAAGAAATTTATCCGTTTACATGATAACTCAAGACTGGTGGGAGCAAATTATCCCAAACTTGGTCCAAGGATGTTGTGTGATGGGGCAATCACATGATCAGATTTGGGTTGAAATCAGCATGAGGTCAAAGGTCAAAGGTCAAGGTCAAAGCAAGAAATTTATCCGTTTACATGATAACTCGAGACGGGAAGGAGCAAATTTCCCCAAACTTGGTCCAAGGATGAAGTGTGATAAGGCAATCATTTCATTAGCTTGTTAGTTAACTCAGCTGGAGGCCAAAGGTCAAATCATGAAATTTATCCTTCAATGCAATAACTTCAGACTGGAAAGAACAAATTTCCCCCAACCTGGTCCAAAATGATGAAGTGTGATGTGGTAATCACTTGATTAGCTTTTGAGTGAACTAGGCCAGAGGTCAAATTTCAAAGGTCTAGTGAAATGCTCAAATTTCACCCATTTTCCACGTTTAAAGTGGCTCCATGTACTGTCCTGAAACTCTTTTTGTGAAAGCCCATTGTCTACAACATTGCACTGTTTGCATCGGACGCTAGGGAGCGTTGCTCAGGGAGACAAAATGTGTCAATACGATTAGGTTGTGAATTCAATTTTGTTTGTGTGTTATGCATGACGTGCATTTGATAGTTATAGGGACTACTTTTGAAATGTAGGAGAGCCCTTGTATTTGTTTTACTTTTTGACAATTCGTAGCTATTGTGTTTGTGTGTGTTACGATGGATATCGTATCGTTTTATAGTGGGATTTCTGGAATATAACCCGGATTTGGCTGGCATTACTGTTGGACTTGGTGGGGATGAAGTATAATGTTAATTCCCAAAATCTCAAAATGAGGCTGGGAATGCACTGGAGAAATACGGGCCAATTATTAGGAACAGTAGGGATTACCTTTTTACCTTTGCTTTTCTGTTAACCTCACAAAGAGACTGGGATGGATGCATTGGTAGCAGAGAGGGTTGGCCTTTGCGTTATAAAATTTATCTGTATGTTGCAATAGTGGATTTTCATTTCTTAGTAGTTTACTAAGATATACGTCCCATTGCATGAGAGCTTACTGATATAATAACTTTGCCATTATATTAAGTACATGCACCATGGAAAAATTGATTTTGATTGCTTGCTGAGCTCTGTTACCATGGTAGTTACCATAATGGCAACGTTACCATGATAGTATTTATGCAACGGGACCCTGGAAAAAATCCATTGGGCATTACTGACATTATTTGTTCCTTTGTTTTGTTATGGTTTTTTTATTAGGGTGTGTAGAGGTACCGTAAAATAAATACTTATCAATTTCTTGGTGCTTAAAGAGACACTGTGTACAGTCATTGGGTAAATGCTATGAAGATGATGTGATTTGTTTGTTAGGGATACATGTAATGTGCAGATTTATGTAGGTAACTAAGGTTTGTGGTACAGGGAATCCAGAATTGTTGGGATCAGTTAGGTAGCACTTACATAACTTCTTTTTCTCCCTCTCTCTCTCTCTCTCATTTTTAGGTAGAGGGATAGAAGTTAAAGAACAGAACATTAGCCTTGCATAAGTTTAAAAGTGGATATATGCAACACTAATTTTTCCCCTTGTGTTGAACCAATTATATGTAGTTTGCACATGAGAAAGTATGCTTATGTACCAATGTAGTAATCTGTTTAACTTGTCATTTATAATTTCTATGCTAGAGATGAATATTAAAAAAAGAAAAATCGGCCCTAGAAGACAAAGATTCTAAAAATATTTTTTTGGTTGATTTATACTATGCTTTTTGAGTTCTTAAAATAAATCCTTGGTCGTGGACAACAAAAGCCATCACCTGGGCATTTTTTTTTTTTTTTACCCGATTTTTTGTAGTTGAAATTTAACGAAGTCCTTCTGTAAAGGGGGTTTTCAGGTTAAGTTACTTCTGTCCTTTCAAGTGAAATGAAGAGGTGATTTCTGGAGATTTTTGCATTCCATCAAGATTTTGTACATGTAAGAGAAAAGTTGTTTATACATTATGAATGCCTGACAGCATGTATGTCAAGTTCCTTCTTCCCTGTTGAGTTTTATTAAAAAAAAAATTGTTAGAAAACAATCTATATGAATATTTGTAGTGGATGAATTTGCTTGTATCTGAATTCTATAAGTAAAATGGAACCTTGTTATGATAATCTCCTTATGATAGCTAAAATTACCTAATGTAAAATGCATTTATATTACTGCTTTTTTGTTTTGTTTTTTGTTTTTTTTATAAAGAACTGGCCCAGGGCCTAAACGTACTTGATACACGTTACACAGAATGATTTTTTGTTCCTTTAAAGTATGGTTCCACCTTATTGAATTATTTCCTCATCTATTTGGCTTTTATTCTTTCTTTCAGAGGTGTTCCACTGTTAACTGAATCTCTGTCACTTGTCTGCTTGTCTCTACGAATAATTCTGAAACAGGCCAAAGCACAATAACTGTATTAAAATCTTAGTCTTATTGCTGTTCACTGGATTGCAGTAAGAATATTAATGATGATGATGTTAATGATAATAGCAATAATATTCAAGATTCAAGATTCATTTATTTCACTCATCAGTATAAAAATACATAAAAGTGCACAGTTGCACATGATGATCATACATAATTATAAAGTACATACAAATCTGAATGAGTGAGAATCGAGATGAAAGATCATAAGGAACTTGGCTGTTCGACCCCAAAGTCATAAAAATCATACCAGGATTTCTGGCATTTACAACACACACACACACACACACACACACAAAGATGAAGAGGGGCTGGGTTGCAGAGAGAAGAGAAATGAGAAGAGAGAAAAGGAAGAGATAAGTGAAGATGAGAGAGAAAAATAGAGTTTGGAAAATTGAAGAGATTATAAAAATGATAAAAAGAAGAAGACCACTGTGTTGTTTGAGATAATAATAACAACAATAATAATAATAATAATCATAATAAAGATAATACCAAAAGTACTCTTTTCAAAAGATACGAAGTCCATGGTACACCAAAATAAACAAAACAGTACAATGAGAAATTTAAAAAGGGATTAGAAAAGATGCTTGTTTCCAGATACACGTACTTCTTGAATGTTGTGAGAGTTAATAAAACGAAACGTATGAGGACATTAAATTGTATAGGAAACACATACCGGGTTTGCAAAAGCTTTCGAGGACATTACATTGCAAAGGTAACACATATCAAGTTCGCGTAGACTTATAAGGACATTAAATTGTACAGGAAACACAAACCAAGTCTGCAGCAACGTATGAGGACCTTACATTGTACAGGTAATTTACACAGACCGAGTTTGCATGAATGTATGAGGACATTGCATTGTAAAGGTAACACAGATCATGTTTGCATAAACTTATGAGGACATTAAATTCTATTGGTAACACAGACCGGGTTTGCAAAAGCTATCGAGGACATTACACTGTATAGGTAACACAGATCAAGTTTGCATAAATGAATGAGGACAATGAGTTGCAAAAGTAGCACATTCCAGGTTTGCATAACTGTATGAGGACATTGCATTGCAAAGGTAACATAGATCAAGTTTGCGTAAACTTATGAGGACACTCAGTTGTATTGGGAACACAAAACGGGTTTGCATAAACGTATGAGGACATTTCATTGTATAGGTAACACAGACCAGGTTTGTAAAAACATTCGAGGACATTTCATTGCAAAGGTAGCACAGATCAAGTTTGCCTAGATGTACGAGGACACTACACTGTATCTATAACACACATATCCGATTTACAAAAGCGTTCGAGGACCTATCATATGCGTTTAAAAAGAACATTTGTATGAATATTTATGAATGTGCAACATTATTTTGGAAAGGAAACAAAGTACGTAGGAGGACGTACAATGTAAAAGTGATTTACCAAAGCCCTATTGCATTATAAGTTACGATTAAACACTCAACAATAAAATTACCGATCTTTAAAAAGTGAGGCATGTTGGAGATTTTACGACTCAAAAGGGGGGCATGTTCAAGGATATATTTTTCAAAAAAAGCGACCCATCTGAACGGCACAGGCCGGTATACAATATTAGGCGAGTGCTCCCCCTAAAGAATAATAATAATAAATGGACATTTCATTATGCTTTTCAATGTATAAATGCATAAACTGTAGCTATTGACCTTAGTCACAGAAATCTTATTTTGTTAGAATAGCAAGTTTTAATCAAACAGAACCCAGGTTTGCATTATAATGTCTGACAAATGTAATTGTGTGTGGTTGACCTCTGTCGAATGTTGAAACATAAAATGTTAACATCAGAGAAAGCTATCTCGGACGTATACCAAAACGAGAAATCATGTCCTCTGATGTATAGGTCTATGATTATTTTGTAAACTTAAAAAAACGCGCGTAATCTTGTGAGCGTCGTTAAAGGCATTCTTTTTTATTATGAGTCTTTTAACCGTATGACGATTGAGAGCTAAATAACATCTGTCCTCAAGAGGAGGTAGTTTGTCATGGTCCTCGGACATACTAGGCATGTACGTATGTGTGTGTGTGTGTGTGTGTGTGTGTGTGTGTCTGTGTGTGTGTGTGGTTGTGTGTGTTTTGATGCCTTATAATTCAGCAGACCACCATAACAGCAACGGCGATATCAGGAGCCCACCATCCTCCCGTCATCACCAACCTTACCCAAACCAAACTCTAAAATTGTTCACTCCTGGATCCTGATCTACACCCTCATCGACAGGCACATGAATGTTGAAGTCTGTTACTATCTGCTATGCTTTGAGTGCCTTTGGAGTTATAAATATAGTTGTCAGACATTATGTTGACGTAGAGGCATATCACTTCTGTTTGAACGTGTACTGTTCATATATAACAAACAGACGTTCAGGGTACGCAGACGCCTTGTTATCACATAACTTATCAATGGACTGAAGGTCTATTTTCTTTCATATCGTAAATCC